>NC_133661.1:36776228-37076228 GCF_037893015.1 Macrotis lagotis | reverse complement strand
ATGACTAGACCAGGAACTGAGAAGTCTTGAGTTCAAATTTTATTTCAGATACTTAGGAGCTATGTGATCTTGTTAAGTCATATAACCTGCCTCAGTTTCCTCATCTGTAAAATCAGAATAATAATAGCACCAGTCTTATAGAGTTATTGTGAGGATCAGAAAAGATTTGTTTTGTCTTTTTTTTTGGCAAGGTAATCGGGTTAAGTGACTTGCCCAAGGTCATACAGCTAGGTATCTGAGGTCACATTTGAACTCAGGACTTCCTAACTCCGGGGCCACTGCTCCACCCACTGTACCACCTAACTGTCCCTCAGAAAAGATTTGGAAAGTGCTTTATAAACCTTAAACCTCTCTAGAAACTTTAGTTATTGCTATTATTTGACTTGAATGACCAGAGAAAGTTATAAAGTAGAGCTGTCCTAATCAATCAGAGGCCTTAAACTTAGTCCTTAGTCCACCATCCAGGCAATCAGATGGCTCAGTGGGTAGTGACAGCCTTGAAGTCAGGAGGACCTGAGTTCAAATATGACCCCAGATACATACTAGCTCTGTCACCCTGGGCAAGTTACTTAACCCTAACTGCCTCAGAGCCACGGCTATCTCCAGTAGCCCTGATTCATATCCGGTCACTGGAACCAGATGCTTCTGGAGGAAAAAAATGAGGCTGGTGACTTAGTTCTCCTCACTCAAATCCAAATCATGTTCGTCATGACATCACCTCCTTGATGTCATGGTCTTCTTCAAAAAATGAAGGACAAGCATTATTCTTAGTCCAGTATCCTCCAGAAGCAGTCTTGTGCTTAGAATTGTTTGTCCTTCATTCTCTAAGAGGACCAATGACATCACGAAGATGATGCCTTGACTTGCAATTAAATTAAAGTGAAGCAGAGTTTTACAAAGTCATCAATCTCAGTGAATGCTTAATGAATGTTTTTTGATTATTATGGGAAATCACCTTCTGTTCAGCAACCAACACAACTCTGAAACTCCTTTTCTCTCCAAATCATGAGACAGGTTACCACCAAAACTGGAATTATCTATTTCTCAGCATCCCTAGTCAGCGGCCTGGATTCAGAGAAGAAATTAGAAAGCAAAAGAAGATGGTGGCTGAGGACTCGAGCTCCATAGGCTAGCACTGCTGCCCTAGGCTTGTACTCCCTCTTGCCTCTGGGGAGAAAGAGAAGAGAAATTTCTTTCCTTAGAAGAGAAAGAAGAGAAGAAACATTGAAAGAATCCCAAAAGAAAAAGAGTAGGCTATTTCTCCTTATTTCCTCTTCCAACCCAGTGGTGACAAGTCAGGAGAACATCTTGACATGGTGTATGTTGTTCAGCAAAGAGCTGGAGGACAAGTTCCACTCTTGGGAACAATCTAATTACAAAGTCAATGATTGCCCCTTGGCATGGAGGTGAGACCAGGAGACCTGAGTCAACATTTGGCAAGGCAAACCTTTCCAGAAACTGTACTATTTATGTACCTGGGCTCACTAACAGACAAGCATTCTCCCATGACCAGGATGATTGCTTTGGAGAGAACTTAAGTCAAGGGCCTGGCTTTGTGTTGGGCATCCCAAGTCCTCTGTTCCCTTGAGAGTTCAGAAACACTCTTCATTCCTATAAACCAATGAATTGTCTATAGGGGAGGATCAGTTTCTTTAAAGGACTGATTGTTCGAAAGACTTAAATGTGTCAGGGATTCTTTCAGGAATTGCCTACATCTTTGCAGATTCCCCCTTTCCAACCTTTAGTTAGGATGACCCCAAAATGGCAGTTCTTTATACAAGGTGCTGTTAAGTTCTTGCCTCACAAAAACCCTGTAAAATAGTGTAAATATTAACCTTATTTTACAAAGCAGTAAACAGAGACTTTGAGGTTGAGGTATTCAGGATCAAACAGCTCATAAGTATCTGAATAGGAATTTGAACTCAGATTTTCTGACTCCACGTTCAATGCTCTCAACTGGCACAGTAGATGGAGGGTATCAAGAAGACCCTTATTCCAATTTTTTTAGTTTTTGGTGTTTTTTTTTTTGGCAAGGCAATGGGATTAAGTGGCTTGCCCAAGGCCACACAGCTAGGTATAAGTGTCTGAGGCTGGATTTGAACTCAAGTACTCCTGACTCCAGGGCCGGTGCTCTATCCACTGTGCTGCCTAGCCATCCCCCCCTTATTCCAATTTTACCCCAGATAATTTACTAGCCATATGACCCTCAGGAAGTGTGTTGAAACTCTCTGAGTCTCAGTTTCCCAATGTGTAAAATGAGATTAATAATAATAGTACCTACTTTAGGATTTTTGTGAGATTCAAAGGTGATAACGCAATATAAAGTGCTTTGGAAAGCTTAAACTGTTCCATAAAAGTGAATTAGCATTATTGTTGCTTTTCCCTTCCAATTCCATTCTAAATGGGTTGATGATTTGCTATGGGCAAGGCGAATTGCCCATCACTAGTAAAAACTAGTGGAGACCCTCTCTGGAGAGCAATATGGAACTATGTCCAGAGAGCAATACAACTGTTCATACCCTTTGACCCAGCAATTGCAATTCCAATTCTAGGTCTATATCCAGAAGTAATTATAAAAAAAAGGGAAAAAATCCCTACATGTTCCAAAATATTCATAGCAGATCTTTTGGTAGTGACAAAGATTTGGAAACTGAGGGGATGCCCATGAATTAGGGAATGGCATGGCAAAACAAGTTATGGTACATGAATACTATGGAATATTATTGTTCTATAAGAAACCATAAATGGTTGGACTCTAGAGAAGCATGGAATGGGTCGTAGGATCTAATGATGAGTGAAGGGAGTAGCGCCAAGAGAACAATGTACACATCAACAGCAACACTGTGAGATGATCAGCTTTGATGGAAGCAGCTGCTCTCAGCAGTCGAGGCAGCTACGATAACTGTATTTGCCTGCTATGGACTATACTATCTCCATCCAAAGGAAGAAAAACAAAACAAAATACCCCCCCACACACACACACACAAAACAACCCTTCAGAATCTATTGAACACTTTATAAAAATTATCTCTTATGTATCTCTTTCCCTCAATCCTAATTCCTCATACCGAAAATTACAAATCTATAAGCGTGTCTGCCAAAATATGTATGTACAATGCTGTGGGAAGTAGGGTGGAAAGGAAGGGTGGAAGGAAATTTTGTAACTTTAAAAATATACATCTATTTCATATAGATGAAAATAAATTTTTAAAAAAAACTAGTGGAGATCCTATCTGCTAGGCCGATCCTTGAATATTGGCTACACAGTCCATCCTGAGGGCCCATCTGCTAAGTCTTTCCTGTCAACCTTTGAGAATCCAGAATCATCCCTGGGCCATGTTGAAGCAACTGAAGTCTTCAGGAGTTGAAAGAACAGGCCCTCGTAATCTTTCTCCCTACTAAATCTCTACCTCTAGTGGCCCCTACTCAAACCAGGGTCATCCTGCTTGAAATGAGTACACACTTTGGTCCTCTAATTGCTCTTTCCTGGGAGGAAGGGCTAGGGTGGTGAATTGGGGTAGCAAATAGAAATTATATACCTTTCCCATGGCAAAGACCTTCCAGACCTAATTAAATTTTAGATTATAGGATTAATGTCTCTTTGATTCCTGGTATCCCACTTCAAGGGGTTACTGGAGAGAATCTAATCCAAATTGAATGAAGTTAATAGACTTATTTTCTTCTGCAAATGGTAAATTATTCATAACAATGATTTCTGTTTTATGAAGGGCAATTTTTTCCTCTTTCTCCATGTGCCCTTTGACCATATAAAGACCTCCCCAATTGACTTCATTTCCCTCATGGAATCCAGGTTGAGGAGAGGCAGTGATATCTTTTTTTTTGTTTGTTTGTTTTTAAGTTTTTGCAAGGCAAATGGGGTTAAGTGGCTTGCCCAAGGCCTCACAGCTAGGTAATTATTAAGTGTCTGAGACCAGATTTGAACCCAGGTACTCCTGACTCCATGGCCAGTGCTTTATCCACTGCACCACTTAGCCACCCCGCAGTGATATCTTTTTGACCAACCCAGGCAAGGATGGTTCAGTTCATCTTTACCATGAGACAGATGAGAGCCTGGAGGTATACATAAATATACTTTTGTTAGTTTAGATATTTGTATGAGTGAATAGATTTAATAAAAATGTGTATTTGCATATATATATATATATATGTATAGAGAGCCCCAGCTCTGGAGTCAGAAGGACCTGAGTTCAAATATGGTTTGATACTTACTAGCTGTGTGGTGTTGGTCAAGTCACATAACCTTGAATGCTTCACATTTTTTTTTTGCAAGGCAGTGGGGTTAAGTGACTTGCCCAAGGAAACACAGCTAGGTAATTATTAAGCATCTGAGGTCATAGTTGAACTCAGGTACTTCTGACTCCAGGGCCGGTGCTCTATCCACTGTACTACCTAGCTGCCCCTGCTTCACATCTTCAGTTGTCCCAATCCATATCTGACCACTAGACCCAGATGATTCTGGAGAAACTGAGGCTGTTGAGTCAGCACAGCCCCCTCACTCAAATCCACTTCATGTGCATGTCCACATGCCATGCTTGTGAACATACACATAGGTATATATAGTGGAGTGGTGGTGGTCAGGGAAAATTTGGTCTCAGTAATCACAAGAATGATGAGTGAAACTATAGGAAGATCATTTGTCATGATCTTTCCCAAAGCAATGATCAAACTGATTTAAAAAGATCTCAAAGCAAGAGATAGGAAGAGAGATGGGAATGTCCATAGGGCAGAGAAGACTTCCAGATAACTACTGTGTAAGAGGAGCTTGCCCTTGCCCACCAGGATGACTAATCACCAAGCTGAAGTCCCAGTGCTGAGTGGATTAATACCCTGGTCTCCAGAGGTCCAGGTCCAGTTAGTGCTACTCAGATGGAGAGAGGAAAACAGCGACAGGACAGGTGGTAAGCTAGCCAGGATGGACGGAAGACCCCAGATGGTTTCCTGTGACAACTAAAGCAATGCTTCCATTGATACCTGATGGTTTTTAATTTGCTACAATGCATTATCTTTTCATTGTAGAGTGTTACAAGTTGCCCATAGATGTTCATTCATGTAAATGAATTGGTATTAAAAAGAGAAGGAGGTACGGTTTGTTGACTCTATCACCTCTCCGTGATGGCTAGTAGGAACAGACTTAAATTATACAATGCTATTGGGGAATTGGGGGGGGGGGGATACAAGACCAAAAGGAGCTAGAACAATGAGGATATGAACATCCCTCTTTCTCCTAATTATGGTCCATGTTGTTCTACCCCATCTTATCCCCAATAGGCTGGAACATCTTAAAAAAGGGACTTTTCTATTGTTGTCTTGGTGTCTTCAGCACTTGTCACAGTGCCTGAATAAGTAATGACTTTAAAAAAGTATGTCAAAGAAAATTGAATTCTGATTTCCAGGGAACTCATAGAATGGCTTTGACTTGTCCATTCCATTTTTATAGTTTCTTTCCTTTTTTTTTTAAATCAGAAAGTGAGCTGAATTAGAGTAGGCAGATCTGGAGAAGAAATCAGATTTGATGGAATAAACTGATAGCAGGGGTTTGATAAGAAACAAATAATATACTGCATCAGAGACATTAGGTTGAATATGCATATATATATATATATATATATATATATATATATATATATATCTATTCCTAATGGAGTGAAGATAGCTCAGACTCAAGATGGCAAACTTAGTGACTTCTATTATGGCAAGAGGGCTCAGTGTTTTCTCTTCTGTAGATTATTGCTTTGGAATAGCTAGCTTTGGGTGTAAGCTCTCTTGAGAGGCAGTTAAGAATCTATCAAAGCAGTTTAGCTTGCAAGCTTTTTTTCTTTCTTGCTAGCTTCTTTAGAAATTAGGTCCATGCTTCTTTTATAATCAGTCTCCTAGTGCTTAGGTTGAGTTTTGGAAAGAGAAAATCATGACCCTCTCTAAAGGACCTCTGATCTGATCACAAAAAAGGCAATGTGTTAGCAGCATATAAAAATTGCAAAGTAGTATTTCACCTTTAAAAATTTTTTTTTATATTTTAAAGATAAATTTCTCCCAGTAGATAAAACCAGTTTTCTTCCTAATAAACACCAAGGAAGATTCCAATACGAGATTATACTCCAACTATATAATGAATCTGTGATCTCATTGTTAGGATGATTTAATGCTGCTTGCTCCAGAGGTACCTTTACTTCCTTCTTCCTTTCCACTCCCAGGAGGTCCCTGCTCCAGACTGGAGATCCAGGTTCACTGAAGCTGGTGGAGGAGAAAACCAACTAGACATTTTCTCATTTGGCTCCATTCTAAATTTTATGGCCTTTCCTCAGTCTTCTATGTTTTGCTCTCTGGGCAACATGTTGATTGCCCTTCCCCTGTAGACTATGTTTGCCTCTCATCCTAGTCTCCTTTGCCCCTTGTACAATTCTAAATTTATTACCCCTTGTAGAATCATTTGCCATATGTTATTTGGCCCCTAACCATGGGGATTTCCAAGGTCTTATCATGGACCCTCAACTTTTTTCTCTCTAAAACTTTTCCCTTGATGACATTATCAGTTCTCATGAGTTCAATTATCACGTGTACAGATAATCTTCGGATCAATATATGAATCCTTGGTCTCCTCTCTTGTCCCTGATCATCAGCTATCTATTGGATATTTACAAGTGGATATAGTATAGATATCTCAAACTCAACCTGTCAAAAACAAGTTTGTTATCTTTTTTTCCCAAACCTGGGTTGTTTCCTCCTCAGTTTCCTTATTCCTACTGAAATCTCCATCATCCTTCTAGTCACTCAGGGTTGCAACCTTGGGTCATTCTTGATGCTCCTTCTCCTCTTTCTCTGTCTCTGTCCCTCTTTCTCCCAAATTCAATCAATTAGTAAAGTCCCAGTTCTACCTTCATAACTTTCTCCATCTCTATCTTCTCTCTACTCACACAGTTATCAATCTGCCTTTGGTTCCGCATTACTTTTTGCTCAGAACATTCCAAAAGTCTATGGTCTCCCTGCCTCCTTTGTTCAAAGATCCCACTTTCAAAAACCACCTCCAGACTCTGTTTCTAGGCTTATCATTCGCAATTCTCCTTCATAAGTACTTTACTCACCAGCCAAACTGGACATATCATAAATGAGACTCCTACTCTGTGTCTGTCTTGGATTGGTCATCTAAGGCCTTGGAAAAGTAAATCCTCCTTGCTTCTATTTGAATTCCTTTAATAGCAACATTGGATGATGATCAGCTATGATGCCTTAGCTCTTCTTAGAAGTATAGTGATCAAAGACAATTCTAAAAAATCTGTGATGGAAAATGTCATTCACATCCAGAAAAAGAACTATGGAGTCTAAACACAGATCAAAACATACTATCTTTGCCTTTTTTTTTTTTTTGCTTTTTTGGTTTTTCATCCTTTTTATTCTGATTCTTCTTTCAGATGAATATGGAAATCTGAGAAGAAAGTAATGATGAAGTGTGAGTACCAGGGCTGGTTCCATCTTGCAGGTCAATGAATTTTCTCAATGAGAAGGTTCCTGGGAGTGTGGTGGAGAAGTCAAAGAAGTCCCAAATGAGGGGAGGTATTAATTTTCTAAAATACCTTTTTATCTCCAACAATTCACAAAATAGTAAACTTTTTTTTTTTTTTAGGTTTATGCTGCAAACGGGGTTAAGTGGCTTGCCCAAGGCCACACAGCTAGGTAATTATTAAGTGTCTGAGGCCGGATTTGAACTCACGTCCTCCTGACTCCAGGGCCGGTGCTCTACCCACTGTGCCACCTAGCTGCCCCTATAGTAAACTTCTAATACTCATTTACTGAGTGCATCAAGACTCTAGAATCTCACAGGAATTCCCATAGTTCCACGTATTGAGGAATGAAGATTGAAGATGGGATAACCAAGTGTTCTTCTAAAATCTGAGGCCACACCAGTTAAACCTACTGGCCTACTCCTCACCAGGTAGTTATTTGGCAGGTCTGTAACTTCTTTAGGATGACTACAATCATCTCTGATATGACTCTCAGGTCTTCTATGACTTAGATGATTTCACAAATTACAAAAAGTTTCATCACCTGGTGGTCAAACTTCTGGTGTTGGGCTCTCCAAACTCCAAACTTTTAAGTCGTTCCATCACATAATTCTTCCAGACAGGAATAATGTACAGGTCCAATAAAGACCATCAGAAACTCCAGTAAGCCATCTTCTCATTTCACATATGAAGAAAATGAGGCCCAAGAAAGTTAGATATCAAGATTATACAGAAAGTATCAAAGGACAAGATCCAAATCCAAGTCTTCTGACTCCAAAGCCAGCTATTTTAACTGGCTTTTTTCTCAAAATGCCATTGGAGGGTAAGGTCAGAAATTTTGTTCTGATAAAGTACTGGAAGTGGTCAAGTCCAGTCACGTTTTTTAGATGAGGAACCGGAGGCCCAGAGATTCCATGTGCCTGGGAGTAATGTTCTGGTTTAAGTCTGGTTTAAGAATTGATCTCCAGCTTCTTATGGACCAGTCACTTGAAATAATAGAAAGTGGGATTTGTGACTTTCCCCTCTTAGCCCACCCAAGCACTGCTAAGTTGAGGCTCCACAGAGTGGCTGTTTAGATCTCCCCTCAGTATTCAGTTCAAGCCCACCCTCTGGTGTGTTTTCAGTCCCCCACCCAGTGTCATAAATAACAATTGCCCCAATTATCATAAATGACTTATCAATAGTAAGAATAAAAAATGAATGTGTTCATATGTAGGTCAGGTACACGTGGTCAATCTCCCCCTTTTTTGCCTTCCAATCAGGCCTCTTCCCTTTACCACTGAGACCCTGAGAAGAGTGAGATCAAATGTAGTCAATAAGCATTCAATACTTACTATGTACCAGACACCGGTCTGCCCTCAAGTAGCTTACAATCTGGTAGGGGAAGACCAGACATTAAAAAAAGGAAGTTGAAGGTCCTGGCGTAGAGGAATGGTAGAGAGCCCTGTGGAGAGTCAGCCCTGGCAGCATAACAGTTGTGATCAAGCATTCACCTGACCCAGAAACTGCCAAATGTCACAGAATCGGTTGATGGAGTGTCAACTCTTTGCCTTCAGGACAAGACGTCTAGGCTGCCATACTGGTTTCCTGTGGCAAGCTGAGGCAGCTCCTGAGGGTTTGCCTGAGCTCTGCTGTGACCCTCCTGGGTGCCCTCCACTTCCTGGACCTCTGCCAGACTGAGTAGGGACACTTCTAAGAGAGATATAAAGGTTGGCATAACAAACAGATTGGATGGATATGTGGCATGGACAGAAAACCAGCCTCAGTCAGAAGGACTCAATTCAAGTCCCTTTCTGCCACATATTGGTAATACGATAATAGTGCACAAAGACTGGAGTTCAAACTTGACCTTGGACATTTCCTAACTGGATGACCCTGGGCAGTTTTCAACTGTATAAGGATGATAATAAAATACCTACCTCCCACTGTTGTTGTGAGAATAAAATGGGGTCATTGTAAAGCACTCTACAAATCTTAAATCACTCTATAAATGAAAACTATCATCCTCATTATTTAAACTGGGCCTCTGATTTCACCACTGAGGAGAGGAGGGAGGTGTCTTTTTCTACTTCTACAACTGAAAGCCTTCAAGAATTGCCTGGAACTCCAAGAGGTAAATTGCTTGCCCAAAGCCACATCATCAGAATGGGCCAGGGTCCCACTGAACTAACTCCAAGACCAGCTTATGCTCTGCCAACTATCCTACACAGTCTCTTGATTTTAAATTATCCCAGCCACGTTTCTTTTAGGATCACATGACCCTAGCCCTTTAACTTTCTGTAGTATGGAGGAAGGTGGAACATATAGAACATATAGGCTTAACAGTCATTTAAAATAACATTGACAAATTACCTGAATCTAGAAAAAATTTTGCTTTAGTTCAATCTACTAAATTCCATAATATTATTTATGACATAGATGTATTATATAATTGCATCCTATATTAAAAAGATGAGATTTGGAGGATATTAATGAAATTACCAAATCCTGATAAAATGACTTTAAAAAGTTGCAATTTCTTCAGGATACCCATCAAGTACTAACTACTAACAATCTTAAAAAAACCAGTCTTAGGCAGCTGGGTGGCACAGTGGAGAGAGCATCATCCAGGAAGCCCGGAGTTCAAATCCAGTATGATACTAATTACCTGTGTGGCCTTGAGGAAGTCACTTTATTCCTTGCCAAAAAAAAATGGCCTGTTTGATGTGAAAACACAAAGGACAGCTCTGTTGTCCCCTTACGAGTTTCATGAGCTAACATGTCTTTCCATTTGAGTTTGCCCCTTCCTTATTAAGGGTTTTTCTATATATATAGAGGGCCTAATATATTAAAAAGACTTTTAATAGTGCCCTTTTTCTACTGACCATTTTATCTTTGTTTCTTCTAGTTATTTTACAATTTTTCAATTATTTATTTTCTCTCTCACCTTCCTCTTCATTGGGGAAAAAACCCCATAACAAATATGGTGGCTAGACAGGATGGATAGAGCACTGGGCTTGGAGTCAAGAAGCTCTAAGTTCAAATGTAACCCCAGATACTTCCTAGTTGTGAGACCCTGGTCTTTTTGCCCATTTCCTCATCTAAAAATGAAAGTATTGCTGCACCTACTTCCCAGGGTGGTTGTCAGGATAAGTGATATATTAATGTTATATAAGGCAGCTAAATGGCGCAGTGGATAGAGCTCTACCCTTGGAGTCAGGAGGATAGGAATTGGCTTGCCTGCTTGCCTAGTATCCAGGCCACTGGACCCAGATGGTGCTGGAGGAGAAAAGGAGGCTGGCAACTGCACAGCCCCCCTCACTCAAATCCAATCCATGCGCTTGTCATGGCATCACCTCCCTGATGTTTTCTTTGAGGATGAAGTACATTATTATTTTTCTAGTAACACAGTTTCCTATGCTGGCCATTTTCAAAATTGTGCATTATTCTGCCTATTTAGGCTTTCATCTGTTAGGAGGAGGATGGCAGTCTATCATTGGCTTTCTAGAATCATGTTCCATCAACTTGTTCTTAAATCTTTCAAAATTCAGTGCTATATAAATTGTTCTATTTCTTATCAAGGTACTGTGGATCAATTCATCTAAGGCTTAAGCATAGTATTCCCTTATATTCCTCTACCATAATTTGTTCAGCCACTCCCCAACTGATGGGCAGGAGTCCTTTTCCTTAATCTTTTCATTTTCTTTGGGATTTAGGCCTCATAGTAGTCCTGTTGGTCAAAAAAAGTTGCATTTATGGGAATGCTTCCTAATTACTTTCCCCAATGACTGGACCAATTCACAAGTACCAACAATTTATCAAGGTACCTCTTAACAGGTCACATCACCAGAATAGGGTAGGAAGAAAAAGAATTAGGCAGTTGGTCTGTCCATGGGATAGGTAGCAGTAATCAAAAGATGGGGCATATGTTAATATGTCATTTGAGCCTAGGGTAGAATCATTTTTTCTTTTTGGCTGGTCTTGCTGAAGAATTGAGGTAGACACAGAATCTGAATGCATACCATGTTTCCTTTTTCCTTTTTCCTTTTTATCTCAAGGTTCTCTTTAGTTGAAATTCCTCTTATACAAACTAATATGCAAAATGTACAACTTTTATCAGATTATTCACTGCCATGGGGAGGGGGAGGCAAGGGGAGGTTGGTAGCAAAATGTGTAACTCATAAATTTGCCAATAGGTGAATGTTGAAAAGCTACCGAAATGTAATTGGGAAAATTAAATTTCAATTGAAAAAGGAAAAAAAAATTGAGGTAGAGAAAAACCTCAATACAAGATAGTGGATTTGTGCCTGCATGATCAACACTAAAATGGAAGATAATGTAACAATGGAGTCAACTCATATCCAAAGAGAAAAGACATGGTCCTTCCGACTTCACACTATGACATACACCATGCACCTAATTACTGTTCGTGCTAAAGGAGCCTCACTATCTCGAGTCCCAGATGCTCACCCAAGGTCACAAGAGACACAGTGAGCATTTGAGGGTTTTGGGATGAGGTCCTTCAAAAGTTTACCTTGAATGACTGTTCTATTACATCCTTTTTCAAATTCTTTGCCATCATTCTGGGAGCAACACAATACAGTAGACTAGAAGTCAGGAAGCCTTAGCTACAGATCCTGCTTCTGTAAAGTGCTAGGGGAGGGAGCAGTCCTCTGGTCCGATGGCCAAGTCATAGCAATAAAGGGTCTTCAGAAATAGTGCCTCTAACTTTAACTGGATGCTTTGACTAGTTGTCATCTTTAGAGGTTAAGTCAATGTGAGGAGGAATAACAGTTCATATTTCTGGTACTAAAACTCAGAAACATTAAAGAACGGCCTCATTTAAACCATCTAGGCCAACCCATTCACATTTTTTTGCTCAAGGTCACCGTACAGGGTGCAAACATCAGAACCAACAATCTGGCTCCAAAGGCAGCAGTCCTTTATTCTGAACTTTTCCAAAGCTATCTTTCCAACTGTTGATGTGACATACAAAAATGGTTCACTTTCCTCTAAAATGTCTCATATTCATTTTTTCCTGCTGCCAGCATTGTCCTTTGTCCAGGAATAATTTAGAGCTGGAGACTAATATCCAATCTAAAGCAGAGATGTCGTCTAAGGCACTGGGCCAGTCTACCTTCAGGAAGATGCAGCATGTAGCCAGTAATGGAAGAGCACTAATGACTAAAGTGGCACAAGAGCTGAGCTTGGAAGGAAGCTGAGGAGTTGGGAGGGGTTTGGTGGTCAAGAGTTGGGAGCATGGAAACAGGACTTGGCTAGAATGTAGGAGCCAGTGTAAAATGCAAAGGTTAAGATGGACTCAGGAGGGCTTTCAATGGGACTGTAACTTTTTTTTGCCACCCTAAGAAAGGCTTAGGAAACTCATCTCGATTGCTCCAGCTCATGTGCCCTCTCCCCTCAAGCTATCATTTAGTTTGAATTTGCTTGTAGATATTTCTAAGCCCTTTGGGAGGAAGGTCTGTCATATTTTTGTCTCCTCAGCACTTGGCACACAGCAGGCAATTAATAAATGCTTGATTGATTTGATTGATCCAGAAAAGCAATCTGAGTGGTAATCAAGGAAAAAAGAGGAAAAGGTCAAGTGTCATAAAAAACCAAACAAGTCTCTGGGAGGAAGTAGTGATCAGTGGTGGCTTGAGAGAATAAAGGGAGTTATTTCTAAAATGCATTACTTCTCTACGTGCTGTATGTTGCTTTTCCTCGAATGCCGAGTCTACGATGGGTGATGACCACTGAATACAGACATCTGATTTAGCCTCAGAGAGCTCCTTCCTAATCATGGTGAGAAGTTCCAGGAGAAGAAGTTAAAAGAACAGTGGCCAGAGGACTGAGCTCAAAGGCAGGAAGATCCCAATTCAAATCTGGTCACAAGACACTTGCTAACTGGGTGACCCTGGGCAAGTGACAACTCCCCGAGTCTGTTTTCCTCAACTATAAAATAAGGCTAATAATAATCTCACCTTTACAGGGTGAAAAATGCCTGGCAGGTAGATTTATTTTTTCACTGCCTTCTCTCTCTCTGTCCTTCCTCTATCCCTTAGGAGAAATGGGTTTTGGAAATAGGAGCTATGGGAGGATCCAATTCAGGAAAGGACAAGAATATTGCCAGCAATACAAGAGGGCCCAGTTGAGATTATATATATATGTATATATGTGTATATATATATATATATATATATATATATGTATGTGTGTGTGTATATATATACATACACACATACACACACTAAGGGAATTCAGTTGTGATAGAGATTTGTAATTCCAACTGGCAAACTACAAGCTAGTGATATATAGAGTGGATTGTGGGGCAGTATATAATTGGGTAGCTCTAAGGTGAAGAAAGGGAAAGAAAATCAACAGAAATTGATAGCCTGAGAGAACTGGAGGGATGCTGTGAGGGGAGGCAAAGAATAGGTTGAAGAGGGCTGGAGCAGAGAGGATATCAGAATTCTCAATCTGAGAAATACAATACTTGTGACTGAAGAGCATGATTTGGACATTGTCAACTGAGACCAAGAAAACAGTAAAGATGAAGAAAAGGTCTGAGTTAAGCAACTTGCCAAGATCATCCACACAACAAACTAAACTCCTTTAATGACAAACCATTTGTCATGATGCCTTTGAGCCATTAATCTGTTAAAATGAACGAAGTCTTTCCTGGAATAATAACAGTACTCACTTAGCACATATGCGAAAATTGTATTAATATAGAGAAGATTAGCAAGGCCCCCAAACGAGGATGACTTGCAAATTTGTGAAACATTCCATATTTTAAAATCCTGAGTGGCCAGACTTCATAACATCTGGAAAGACTTGCATGAACTAATTCTGAGAAATGAGCAGAAGCAGAACACTGTACACATTAACACTGTGTGATGATCAACTAGGATGGACTCTCAGCAGTACAATGATTAAAGACAATTCTAAAGGAAACATGAAGGAAAATACCATCCACATCCAGATAACTATGGAGTTGAAATGCAACCAAAACAACCTATTTTAGATTGGAAAATGTTTTTTCTGATTCATGATTTCTTTCCCTTTTGTTCTGATTCTTCTGCCACAACATGATTATAACTCATAATAGATTATTCATTGCAAAGGGCAGGAGAAAAAGGGGGAGGGAGGTAGGCTCAAAAAATCAGTATCAAAAACTATCTGCATGTAAATTGGAAAAATTAAAAAAACCCAAATGCATCAAATATACTTGGGAATTCATTGGAAATTAATGTGGTTCCAAAATATTTCAAAAAGGGACCCCTTCCCCTTCCTGGGGCAAAAATTATATTATGTTTTTAATAAAGGAAAAAAGAGGGGTGGCTAGGTGGCACAGTGGATAGGGAACCGGCTCTAGAGTCAGGAGTACCCAAGTTCATATCTGGCCTCCCACTTAAACCCATTGCCTTGCAAAAAAACCCCCAAAACCTAAAACCCCCCCTAAAATTATGATTTGGGGTACTACTACTTGAGGAACTTAGTTCATTTGGAGAATGCCTTCCATCTGTATGAGGCAGCATGGTGTTATGGTTATATTGGGTTCACATCTCCTCCCATCTCTTGCTACTACACCATGTCACATTCAACATCCTGACTAGTTCTTGATTAGAGTTCTTGATTTTGTGACGTGTGTCCCCTATAGCCTCAGATGCTCATTTTCAGTTCTTCACATCTTACTACCATTTAACAACACTATAAATGTTAATATTTAAAAGACAAGTTTTTATATTGGTAGAAATAAATCTGGGGTATTTCCTTTTTTTTTTTTAGGGTTTTGCAAGGCAAACGGGGTTAAGTGGCTTGCCCAAGGCCACACAGCTAGGTAATTATTAAGTGTCTGAGACTGGATTTGAACCCAGGTACTCCTGACTCCAGAGCTAGTGCTTTATCCACTATGGCACCTAGCCACCCCGCTGGGGTATTTCCAAAAGGAATTCAACACATTCCATTCAATACTGGATTCACAACAAGAAAACGACTATAATTAATAAAGTCAGTCATTATCAGAGGTCCTTTAAATGCCTTTCTCAGAATGGCCTTTCCAACAATCTTAGTTCTGCCAAAATGGAAAGATCTGCCCAGAGCCTTCCCAGTCTCCAGGATGCTCCCAAATTTCGATTCACACTATTTGAACTCTCCTATTATATTGTAACTTGTTTTATAGCTAGTTGTTTCATCCCAGGTATGGTCTCATTTTATCTTTGTATACCCCTAAGTACGTGGCACAATTTGGTGCCTAGAGTTGGTAGTTAAAAGAGTAAAAAAAGTTGTGCAAAGACAAGAACACTGTAAACTGGAGAAGAACTGATCCAAATATTCTGACAAGCAATTTGGAATTATACTAAGATGCCCAGTCTCTGACCTGATACATTACCCAAGAAAAATCTGAGGCTGCCTATCATAACAGAAATCTTTTGCAGCAGCTAAAAAATGGATGCCCACTCATGGGCCAAAGCTAAAATGCAGTTCATTTATGGAATAACAAAAGAAGATGAACAACAAGAATTCAGAAGCAGATGACAAAACAAACATAATAACTACTAGACTGGCAGAAAAGATGATTTTTAAAAACGATGTTTACTGTTTTCCTTTCCTTTCTGTAGGTGACTATCCATTTGTCCAAGTAACTGTTAAAAGCATGTGAAACATTCAAGAGGTGTGTAAAATTGAATCATGAAAGCAAAATAACTGCCAGAGAAAGGTATGCTGCCAAATGTGACAGATGACAGAAAAGAGAGAATAATTCAACAGCATACATCTTCTGATAAAACAGAACTACTTGTAAAAGTCAGCAAACCCTTGAAGGCCATTACCAATATCTGTTATTTGGATTTTGAAGAAAGACAAGAGAGAGACACAGACACGCCCACATGCCCACCCACCTGCCCCATGAGAAATTCTAAAATACAAATTTTTTTTTGCATGGGAGAGAAAGGGTTTGAGAACAGTAACATTTTTTCTGGCTTACCATGTTCAAACCTTTAAAGAAAACACTAAGAGATAGACATTATATTAAAGACTACATGTCTAAATATATATATATTGAAAGTAGCAATTTTATTTGAGTTAAAATTATTTACAAAAACCCAAAGACATACTTCATGAAACTGGTACAAACTATTTTTTCCTGCCGTTGGCTTTTGCTCCAAAGATCACAGCTGAGAAATACTGTATAAAATAAAAATAGGATTGGATTCAGAAAAGTACTCTACTGTTCTAATTTCCAATTGATAGTATTTACAGAAATATTTACAATGGAAAAAAAGTTACTTTAAAATTTTAGTTAATTTGCAAGTCAGCCTCAAGGACCCTTGAATGCAGAGTTCTCTGAGGGTTCCAAACACACAAATGCACTGCAGTTCAAAGGTGACCACGTCGCCCTACTCCCCCCATCCAATTCTGCATCTCTATCAGTGCTTGACAATTGGTTATTATAATAAAAAACAAAACTGTTAAACACTGAGGTAAATCAATTCCCATTCAAAACGATTACCAGTGTAACAGAGAAATGGAGTTAGCCCTGATTTTCTTTATTATTTCTAAGTTTTTCATTATTCCTTACCATCTGTCACTAGTTGCTTTAGCCTACATCTGTTTTCTGAAATCCAAAGATCAATGAAAAAGCATCATTCTAAAATTAATCAAATAAAAGAGACAAAATGTATCTGATTTATCTGCGAACATCATTTACTTATATATATATTTTAAACCAATTTGCTCTCTCAATTTTCTGTATGCAGGGCAAACATGACTTGATTTTTTTCCAAGTTACACTGGCATGTGTTCTTAGATGAGAAAAGGGAGGAAAAAGAAGAAACAAGCAAAACAGGATTTGCCTCTAATCAGTTACTTCCTTATAGAATCCCCAACAATCTGCATTATCAAAAATAGGAAGACATAGAAGGCAGCCACTGTATTCAAAATAATTACAGCTGGCACTGATACAAGAGCAGAGATTTGTAACTTTATACAAGGAAATAGCAAAGTCTAAATGGTAAAAGATTAGACTTTGGCTACTTTCCCCAATACACACCGAACTCATTTTTTATGGCTTCAAGTTTTATAAATCCAATGAAAAAACATGATATAACTACCTATACAGGTATTTAAAAAAATGTTGATGAAATCGATCTCTGGAAAGCCTGCAAATATTTGAGACCAGCTTAATTTAAAAAAAAAGTTACCAAGTTTTATTGGTCTGAATAATAATGAACTTAAGAAATCACTGTCATGTTCCAAACTGAAATATGTAAAATGCATTTTTCTGAGACTTTGTGTTCGATGAAAGTATTCAAACATGCTTTGCTATGAATTAGACTTTGGACAAAAGATCTTCTCTAAATCAGCAATTTAAGGCTTTATGTTTATGCATTTGATTTTGCCATTCGATAGAAGAATATACTAATAGAAATGTTATCTGGAAACATGAATTCCACATTGGTGTTTTAGCTTCTTTATATCTACTGTACTGCGCATTATAAAATATATCTAGAGTCCGCCCTTGAAACAAGTGTTTCAAAAGATTTTTTTTTTAAACCTACAATTAAGTGTAAACTACCCTGGAACTGGTATTTCATTTTATCCTTAACAGGGCACAACATTTAAAGTTACTGCATTTTCATATAATATTCCCTTTCAAACTGTTGGATTGCTTATTTTCTTGCATGCCGTCTAGAACTATGACCTTTTATGGTATGTAATTTTCTATGTTTCAGAATGGTCTTAGAAATGAAAAATAGTCCAACAACTCGAACCTGGTCAAGAGTAAAAAAATAAACTATCCAATTCTTGCCTCTTTGGATTCCAACAAATTTTAAATATAGACAGTAGTTTAAAATCACAAAATTACATAAAAGCTTTATTTTATGATTTTGGATTCATTCAACAAAAAAGCAAAAGCAAATGAGACTCAAGAAAGGAGCTGTGCTGCTGTCCAGCATGTACTTGGAACACCTGTCTGATCTGGCACCTCAGTAGCAAAGCTGCTTTTGCACCCGGCTGGCATGACAACAGTGGCTCAACATACACAGCAGTTGCATTTTCAGCAGCAAGTTTTCTTTATACTTGCCAGGACAAAGCAAGAAAAGAAGGGGAGCAAGGGTAAATCCTGCCAAAAATATGGACATTGAAATACTGCACTACATCATTAACAGCCTGAATTGTTTCATATGAACCAGTCCCCCTCATTTTTGATAGTTGCAGATTGATGTAGTAACTGTCATTTAGCAAATGCAGAATGCGTGATTAAGAGACCAGGTAGTAGCTTTAAAATCCGAACACGAAGGACACAGATCAATGTTCTTGGTGCATCTTCAAGGAATTCTTGCATGACTTCTTCCTTTGTCCAAAGGTGGCTCCAGCATGAGTGAGTGCCTGCGGCCAAAATGCAGCATCTAGCAGTGTTCCAAGTATTCAATCACCCTAGAGATGGATTTCTGGCCTGTGGTTCCAACAGCACACTGTGGGCAAGAAAGGAACAGAAGCCAAAGATCAGAATGCAAGGAAGCATTCAAAGCTGAACTTTCTTCCTATTTACTGTGCTGAAAACTGAAGTAATACTTTGATGAGAAAAATGAATAAGGGGCAGTTTTAAAATTCTACAAGTTGAAAAAGTCAACCAATACATACAACTAGCCTAAATAAAGGATAGCTACTTTCTCCAAATTTCCCATCATTGTCCTCAGTATTTGAGGCTGAACTGACAAATTAAGCCCCATGAGGGGCTAAGAAAGGAAGAGTGAAAAACATACTTATAGACATTCGTAGCTACTTACGGTAAGATTCATGAAACTGAGAAATTTTTTGAGCATTTCAGTCATTATTGAAAAGTCCCCTTCAGGTAAGTACCCCCTCACAGTATTCACATTGATCTGTGGAAATATTTCAATTTGACAAATATTTTACAAATATCTGCACATACAAACAAAAAGCATAGTTTATGTATGGTTTTTTAGTATTTTGTTTTTTCCAATTACATGTAAAGATAGTTTTTAACATTGATTTTTTCTAAGATTTTTGAGTTTCACATTTTTCTTCCTCTTCAAGACAGTAATTTGATATAGGTTATATATGCACAATTATGTTAAACACTTTCATTATTAGTGTTGTTGTGAAAAAAAGAATGAGAAGAAAATAGGGGGGGGAAAAAAAAGAAAAGAAAAAAGAAAAATAGCTGGGACCCAGGTCTGTGGCTCATTAGAATCCAGACCCCTGGAGGAGGGAACAATAATTAGATGAACAAATCTTGTCAGAAGCAACCCAAACTGGGATTCTGAGCCAGTACTAGGGATTAGGAAGCATCTAAACTTAAACTCTTTCTTAATTTGTTTCTCCAACCCTGACAATGTCAGACTAAAGGGATGAAGGTTTAAGGTCACAGGAAGAGTCCCTTTTCTGATCTGCCCCTGAAACTTTAATTAGTTCTCTTTTCTACAATTAAGATAGGATCTTAAGATGACAGGAAAGGTCCTAGTTAATCTGATTTTGTATCCCTAGCATTATGTTCAGTGCTGGCACAGGACTCTTTGTGACCCAATTTAGGGTTTTCTTGACAAAGACTCTGGAGGGATTGACCATTTGTTTCCCAGAGAGGCAGGCAAAAGATGTTTAAGTGCCTGAAGGTGGATTTGAACTCAGGTCTTCTAGACTCCAGACCCAGTGCTCTATCTACTGTGTTATAGCTGCTGGACCGGCACATAGTAGGCACTTTATAAAAACATTTCTCTGGATCATTTGCTTCCTTTTGCCAGCATCAAATCAATGACCTCTTAATTCACTGGAGAGAAGTCCTATAAATCAGAAAATACCAGGTTATCTAGTCACTAGGACATGAACATGGACAGACACACACACAGACACACACACAGACACACACAGCACGATATTCCCATATAAAATCATTAGATAATATTGGACAAAGGCAACTAGGTAGCCGGTGGATAGAGCATGGGCCCTGGTGTCTGGAGGACCTGAGTTCAAATATGACCTCAGACACAATATATAACTAGCTGTGTGACCTTGGGTAAGTCACTTAACCACATTGCCTTAAAAAAAGATAATTTCCAAGATCCATCTCCTCATCTTTGCACCCATCCCAGGTGCTGCCCTATCTGGACACTATTCAACACCAGACAGGAAAAGTTGGATTGATGCCAACTGATTTTCAGTTGTCAATGGACACAAGAGCTTGGTTAAACTTCACTTCTGATATAAGCTAGCTATAGTTTTCTTGAGTCACTTCATATACTACATGATTTTAAATTGTCTTCTAATTCTTTTTATCTTCCATTATGTCCCCTACTCTGTATGCATGACTCACTTTGTTGATTAGTTATTAACAATCTACTTTTATGAGGTAATCAGGAATAATCTAACAGGATTTTTTCACTATCTCTTGACTTTTCGTTGCCACAATGAAATAACAAAGAAAAAACAAACCGAAACTGCTAGTCCAAAAATAAGTTTACCAATTTTTTTTAAAGTTAAATTGAACAAACTTACTGGACTCTCCTGGCACAGACAGCCAAGAAGCAGTGCTGTATATGAGGCCACAATGCAATCTTCCATATGCTTGCCAGCATGTTGAAGGGCTGAAAATAAATATTTAAAGGTAATTTGAGAAAACAATAGTATCTTGTGTTTATTAAAACTTCTTTTATTGTTATTCTTATAATACCTAAAGTATCCTTTTTTCATCACAATGTACAACAAAAAACTTTAAAGGAAACTTTAGAGATTATCTACTAATCAAACTCCTTCATTTTACAGAAGGAAAAAAACTGAGGCCCAAGGAAATACTTGCATCTATAGACCAAAAAAAAGATATATTAGAACTTAACTTTAACTGTACTCTGGAAGCCAATATGAATTATTAACAGATACAGCAGTAACAAGGAGCCAACTGGACAAAGTATTTCTGAAAGGGCATCTAGCCCTAACCAAAGCTGGTGGCTCCCTTGGGGATTACAGTTCAGACCTCATTCTCCTAAGTACATAAATGCCTTTTTAAAAAAAGATTAAATAAAAATTTCAAACTCTAAGGCTATGATACCAAATTGTAATTAAGAATGAACTCCAAAATTTGATTATAGAATTCAGTTATAACAAGAGGATGGAAATTTCGAACATGTTGGATAAGAATTTGACATGTGACCTAGAGGCAAATCACCTTAATCTTAACCTTAAATTTCTGTAGTTTTGAAAAAAGTGGAGCTATCATCTGCCATGTCCTGTGCCACAAAGTGGTTGCAAATATCAAATATGATATGAGACCTGAAAGTGGAGTATAAACTGTTAAATTCTATGTAAATATATGGGAATATTATTGAGTTGAATTGACAAGTTTCAAAACAAAAGCAAATAGCAATAGGGAAAGATCGAAATTTACATGTAGATACCTAGAAAAATCAACTGAACCTCAAGAGGCATGTAGATGCGTGCTTTTCATTCACCCCTCTCAAAAGAATCAAACAGACCTTTATTGAGGTCAAGTTCTTCATCATCCTCTTCTTTCTTAACTTTTTCTTCAGCACCATCTGTCTTTTCAGCAGAAACCCACTGTATCTCTCCACTTGTTTCTTGCCATTCTCCACTTTTATCATGCTGAGCAGTGGGAGCTTCCTTGATCAGTTCATCTGTCTGGCTTTCTGCCAACTGAGCTGCTCGCTCACGTTCAAGGAATAACTAATTAAAATAGTTTAGAAACAGTCAAAAACAGATTCAAACACATTAGCATGAATATATACATGCATTTAAGGGATTTCCTGGGGTTTTTTTTGCAAGGCAAATGGGGTTAAGTGGCTTGCCCAAGGTCACACAGCTAGGTAATTATTAAGTGTCTGAGACTGGATTTGAACCCAGGTGCCGGTGCTTTATCCATTGCGCCACCTAGCCACCCCTGGGATTTCCTGTTTTTAAAAATTAAGTTATTCCATGAAGATACTAAATGGTGAAAAAGTAGGATGATATCAATACTGTCCCCTTTGCCTTCCTGCTACATAACATGAGGGTAAAACCAAAACAAATCTCTTGTCCCATAAATAGTATAAAGCATCCATACTTTGTATTAGGGTCTAACATATTGGAACAACATTCATCTCTTCTCTAAGTTACTTTTTTTTACATGTTATTTTTAAAAAACCAATGGATTTTTGTTGTTGTTGCAAATCTGAAAAGTCAGATTAACTTTCTTTTAACAGGTTAAGATCAATTAGAATTTTAAGAAAAGGCATGATAGGCATTAGAAAAGTAAGCCTAGACCTGATGAAATAAATGGGAGAGGAAAAGAGAAGCATTATCAAACTCTTCAAGAACAGAAAGGCAACATGGCTTCTTTAGTGGGGAAATCATTCTTGAAAAGCTACAAGGATTTTTTGAGAGAATAAATATGTAGACAAAGGAAAATAGTAGATGTGATTTATTTAGGTGCTGTTCCCCATACCAAAAGTTAGTTAATACAAAAACAGAGATTGCTGGTGGGACTAAAACAATGGTTTTTGTTTTTCAATGACAGAATATTGACTCAGAGACAGGAAAAACGGGGTAGGGATAAATAGGGGTTATAATAGAGAAGCATTAGGTTACCCTGGGGATCAATCTTATTTATATTTTTATCAATGGCTTGGAAAAGAAAGTACACAATGAAAAAGATATTAAAATTCATCTGGGTTTAGATATCAAACCAAAGGAGATGAAATTATAGGAAGATCTTAGAAGAATGTGTAAGCATGCAGAATTACAAATTTCCATTTTAGCAAGTATAAACTAATGCACAGGGAGGGGAAGGAGGGAGAAAATGAGGAAAGAAGCCCAAAATGTTTATGGATATTGGTTCCTGAGCTATCAGCTTTCATTTAGGGAAAGGACAGAAATTGCTGTTGATTTTTCTATAGTAGCTCCAATGCATTTGATGCTAAAACAATTGAAAGGGGAAAATAAAGGTAATTATAAAACAAGAGTACTAGAAACAAGAAGGGGGGAAAAAAAGCAGTACTCTACCCTTGTATAAAATGCTGAAATACTACATGTAGTTCTGGTCATCAACTCTTTTTTTTTTTTAAAGTTTTTGCAAGGCAATGGGGTTAAGTGGCTTGCCCAAGGCCACATGGCTAGGTAATTATTAAGTGTCTGAGGCCAGATTTGAACTTAGGTAATCGTGACTCCAAGACCAGTGCTCTATCCACTTCGCCACCTACCTGCCCCTAATCAACTCTTAAGAAAGAAATAATATTACTAGAAACATTAAAAGCAACTAAACTAACCAAAGGATGACAATAGTTTCTAAGTGAAAAGAGACAAAGGAAATCAGAACTCCTCAAATTGGAAATACCCAGTTTATAAATCCAGGAAGGGTTTGTAGAGGGAAAAAGGGACATTTAAACCCAATCCTGCAAAAAATAGAAGCGAAAAAAATAATTTTTGACAACGAAACACCTTATTTTAGGACACAAAAGGAAGTTAAGTAGTATAGATCACCAAGCTTTTTAGAGAACAAGAAGGTTGAATGGTAAGCCTGAAAACAAATAGATTTAGATTAATTCACAGCTAGAGCAAAACTGGTAGGGGATGACAGGGAGATATCTCCATCTTGAGAATACTGTAAAAGAAGGGCAACTAACTGCTTCATTTAGGTCCCTTTGTGTTTATGACAAAAATGAATACCAGAGTTGGAGAACAAACTAGTCTGATCTCAGTCATTAGAATATTTAAAATTTTGAGTAACAACAAAACAAAGAAATATCTTTCTTATAGCTTCCTAAACTGCTGAATGCTTTTCCTCACAATTCTGTGAGGTAGGTAAGGGCAGGAATTATTAGGACCATTGACAGATGAAAAAAAAAACAAAAAACCCTAGGCTCAGTGGTTAAATGACTTGCCCAAGGTCACACAGCTATAAGTGGCAGAGCTGGCACTTGAACCCAGGTCTTCTGACTCCTAGTCCAGTGCTCTTTCCATACCATGCTGCAACTTGAGCCTCATTCAGGGGATCATCTGAGAAGAAATGCCTTGTGGGTATTAAGTCCTGCTGTGTAAATAACATAAAAAGTGGCTGAAGACTTCCATGATATTCAAAATGAACGTCAATTTCTTAGGAAGTCCAGATATGACTAAGTTCTATCATGTAACAATTTTAAAGCTGAAATCTCATTGCACTATATTTCTTATTTGAATTCAGAACAAAATGTTTTAAGCCTTTCAGGGAAGAAAACAGCAAGAGTAACCAAAAAAACTAGTTAACTTTCAATCACCCTTTGTAAAGGAATGACCAAAATGACCTTTTGACCAGTTACTATGCACTACGATAGCAACCTTGCCAGGAAAGATCAAATTTATGCCTATAAGGCCTTGGGTAGATTTTGAATTTTGCTTATTGCTCTAAGAGGGATATAGGTTAAATGAATGAAAAAACTCCCAGAAAACACTGTAGAACTTAGCCTGAGGAAAAAAGGGAGTTGGGGGGAGGGGGAGAGGATGACTTTAAAGGATAAGATCTAGAAAAGAAGGAACTAGAGTAAAAGGAAAGATAGGAAGAAGGCTGACCTGATAGAAACACCAGGAAAACTGATAAAAGCTTTCTCATTAAAGTTGCTATTGTATCCTACAGTATTTCTAAGTGAAATCCTAAGAGATCTAAGGAGAATGTTATAGGCTATTTTGAGGTTGCAGGTAAGTTGAAGGGCAAGGTCTGCTACTTCTCTCAGGTTAAAAAACAACATAACTTAAGTAGCCAAATTCTTTAGGGGCTAAGTAATAGGTTTTGTGAGAGCACTGTATTTTAGGCATATAGAAGATATTTTAATAATTGCTAGGGAAATAATTCAGTCATTACCGATTTCTACTTGAGAAATAAAAAGTATATAAAAATACTGCTTTTTAAATAAAGAAAATTATACCAATCTACTATTATTAGATTATGGGTTTATAGCTGTGATTAAAGCATTCCAAATTCAGTACTGCCTTTGCACATATATGCGCGCACACATACACAGACACACACAAACAGTGAATTTAGCCCACTCATTTTACAGATGAGGATTACTGAGAACCAGAGGGGAAGTGTCTTTCCCAAGGTCACAACTCTATGGTGTAATTAGAGTTGGGATCTAAATCACAGTCATCACATTTTATATTCCATTTTTAAGAACAGGTGAATTGCCCCCCCCAAAAGGCATTTTAAAAGCAAAATAAATAAATACACATATTCTTCAACTCCACCAAGTACTTAAATGTGTAATAAAGAATTAAAGTCTAGGGGCGGCTAGGTGGGTCAGTGGGTAGAGTACTGGCCCTGGAGTCAGGAGTACCTGAGTTTAAATCTGACCTCAGACACTTACTAATTACCTACCTGTGTGGCGGCCTTGGGCAAGCCACTTTAACCCCATTTGCCTTGCAAAAAAACAAAAAACCTAAAGAATTAAAGTCTAGTGTAGAAAATTCTATAAAATGCTCTTTTGGTAGCCTGAAGTTGTCACTTACTTGCACTAAAGCCTGAACTGCATGAATCTGTCCGTCCATCCTTAAACTATCGTCACCTTCTCCAGCACAGGAGTCAAAAGAGGCTGATGTTTCCATATTGACCAGACAGTGCCGATTCCGAGCACTATATTCTACTAGATTTATTAGTAGACCCAAGCCCTATAAGAATAAAAAAATTTTCTTTTTAACAAAGAGAAATAAAAGTATGTATTCTTTAATTTTTGGTCAACTGCAGCACAATTATTTTTATACCTTGCTATCCTGAATATTTTATCTTTATCAAATACCAAAATTAATTATATCCGTATTTCATGATTTTTTAGTTTTTAGGAGACCTAAAAAAAAGTATTTTCAAATTCCAATATAAAAAACAACAGTGTTGCCTTTCACTGATTTCACTTCAAAGGGGAAGTTTTTCTCCCATTATTTGGAAACGCTTGTTTTCACCATGTTTTTAAAAATGCAATTTAATCTTACCAGCACTCGGATGTCAAATCTTTGTTCTTGAGGTAGGAACTTTGGAACCTGAAGCACACAATTCATTGCTGTGCCAATCAAACCATCCTGTTCACCTGTTTTGGTACTGCCCCATTCTGAAAGAATTTTGCAAGTATAGGTTTTTAGTCATCCTATATAAAGGAAATGTATTTTCTTTCAAACTCAGAACACTGAATATGAAATAGAAACAGCTGATATCAATTCCTGCTTCACCTTCTGGACTGGTTCTAAAAATTCCTTTATTTTCTAGAATGACTAAGTCATAAGATAGTTATTATAGATTGATTATTCTGGGGTAGACCATCTCTGAGTAAGTGAAGCTAAACAGTTTTCAAAACTAGTTGTCTTTTCTGCAAAATGTAGTGTAGTACACTGTAATTAGTAAATAGAAGTCTACTTACCATTATCATTAGTTAAATTGAGTAACACACCAATGATGGCCCTCATGCAGTCTTGTACTGCTTTACCCACATGGTTAGTTACATTCTGGAGGGGGAGAGGCTTACTGTCAGGTAAACATATGCTATTTTCTGCACGGTTGTATCGTTGTATCAATTCTTCACAATGCTGCAAAGCTCTGGAAAGAAAAAAACATTATCTATCAAACAAATCATTTCACTTTAATGTTCTAAAATTCCTTATACGGTCATACACACACACACACACACACACACACACACACACACATTTCTCCCTATGTGCAACTTTGTGGTTTACCTTAAATTTAGATAACTTCTCAGATCTCTTGAAGGATAGCAAAAATAGTCACTTTACCAGATTCTTCTTTACACAGCTCATGCATATCTAATTCCATTTTCAAAAATTACTTCAGCTGGATCTCCTTTCTTTATCTCCCACAAGTTCTCTTAGGCTACCTTACAGATTCAAGGCTCAATACAAAGGATCCCATATGACCACCTCCTCCTCCCTTCCCTCTACCTCCCAAAGGAATGAAAATATTCAAAGGAGAACTTTCCTTTCCAAGACAGAATACAGTTGAGTCCCTTTTTGTTATTTCATTCAGCTGTGAGCACCCTGCAGGTAGCAATAATGTCATCAAGGATATCTCTAGTACTGTATACATTTCACTAGAAGGCATATTCTATAAGGCATAGAATCAGAATGGAAGAAAAATGGAGGAACTGTTCATGTTAATCTCTTTCACTATATTGTGAGAAAGACACTTGAACCTAGACTTGGTAGATTGTTTCCTAAGCCATGATGCTAGGATGGGATGTCAGTCCACACTGCCTTACAAAGCACAATGGAAACTAGGCTCTTGGTTACATGTAAAGCATTTCGTCTGAATTCCAGTGACTTGAGAAGAGGCAGCAGAGGTTTTACTCCTTCAGTGCATTGACTGAATCTGATTACAAGAGAATTACTGAAATAATAAACCAATAGCATTATCCTAAAATTTCTCATTTAACAAGTTCTATCTTCTGTTTAAGACTTACTTTGCGGATGAAACAATAAGCTGTGAATCTTTGTATGCTATCAAGTAGCTTTGATTCTCTGGGTTATGTACTGTTACCTGAAAAGGGAAAAATATATCACTTAAAGTATTACAGATAGAATTTGCTGTGTATTTGTCTGGGTAGATGGAAGAATCTGTTGACACCTCCCTTCCCTGACAACAAAGTCAATCTACAATGGATGTTAAACTGAGTTAATGTTATTTGTTAAAACTACAGATATACAAACTTTAGCTTAATTATCATAAAGTTCATTTACTAAGTTTGAGTGAAACTAATCAAGTAAAACAATTAGGAGAATAAGACTACTTTTGGAATAATTCAAAGTGCTATCCAACAGACATTCTTTGAATTGGATTACATCAGGCCCATACATAAGAAACTCATTTTAATATCAGTAATTCTTCAATTCAAACAAGTTATTTCAAAACAATCACCCTGTGATTTCAAGTAAAGCAGGCAGAAAATGATACCACTGAACACCTATGCCCACAAGAACCTCTAAAAATCATCTGAGTTAATCTCTTAATTTTAGAACTGAGGAAAAACTAAGGTCCAGGGTAAGCAAGTAACTTGCTCAAGACCAAAAGGTGGTAAGCAACAACCTTGAGATGGAGCTTGCATTCTGATCCCATTCCAGTGCTCTTCCCATTAGCTGCTATCATATTTTAGTTTGAGGAGACTAAACTCCCTAGTTTACAGGAAGGAACTGAGGCCTAAAAAGAAGTAATTCACTGGAGATGACCAAGAATTGTAGTGGTATTTTAAATTCAGGTCCTTTGATCCTAAATCTAGGGCTCTTTCTACTCTAACAATGTTGCATATTAATCATCAGACCTGATTTTTTCTTAAAAATAAAACAATACAGAATTAACAATTGTGGGTCAAAATATAAAATAATCCAGTTAAAACATAAGTTGCTTGACAAATTTTTGGAAATAAAGTAAAAGCACTGTGATAAAAAGAAACTTTAAAAATGAATTTACATATGAAAAGATTACCGGTATATGTTTACTAAATGATATTGTCCCCAAGATTTTATTCAAAATTATCCACTTATACTTACACTTTCTAAAACCCGTAAACATCTTTCTGCTCCCCATAACGAAGCTACCAGTTTCTCTTCATCTTCATCACTACTTAAATGATCCACACATTCTTTTACTATGAAAAAACAGGAGAACCATTTTGTGATGAAAATACAGACTTCTAAAGGTGTATTTGTGGGGTCAGCTTATTATTTACTTTACTTTGTTAGACCAAACAGGGGTCTAAGAGATAAACTTGTTTTAAACAAATTTCATGATATATACTTAAGCTGTCTTGTGGGAGTCCTGAGAGGTGACTCCCAAAGACTTCCAATTCCAGGTCATATAATCACAACATAGATTGTTTACAAAATCAAAACATAAGCAGGAAACGTCACTCAAGCATAGTATTTTTGGTTGCAAGGTCGGATAGTAGCTCCATTTAAAATATGAAACATGATAGATTATACTCATATATTTTTCTATTTCAACAAGATGAAAATTTGTATTTTCTTCTAATTTTGAGATTAAAAACCACCGAACTACAGATAAAACGATGTAGTAGTTACTCTTTACAGAGAGGTAAGGTGAAAACACATTCATTTATAGATCCTAATAAAAATTTTAAGTGTTACAGGAAATTTATGTCTAGCATACCTTTATCTACAATATGATCAAGACCACCCAAAAGGCGCAATTCTTCTTTAAACCAGTCTCCTGCTCGCTTTGAAGTAAGTGACAATAATGTCTCCATTGCTAAATGCCCTGTCTGAAAATCAGAATTTACTATTAATACAGTATTTTAGTAACAACTCTCATATATGTATATACATATACATACAAATATATATAAAACTGCTAGTGACACAGACTAAAATAATTCAAGATAACATTTGCATGAAATGACACAATAAAATATTACTAATGTTAAACAGAATGAATGATATAGGAAGAAAAGGCTTAATGAAAGAAAAATACAACCCATTCTGTGGGAACATTTAGTATGCTAAGCATCTGTATTCATTATTTACAAGTTACTCCTTTTAAAAATATAGTCATTTGGGGGCGGCTAGGTGGCGCAGTGGATAGAGCACCGGCCCTGGAGTCAGGAATAACCTGAGTTCAAATCCAGCCTCAGACACTTAATAATTACCTAGCTGTGTGGCCTTGGGCAAGTCACTTAACCCCATTTGCCTTGCAACCCCCCCAAAACCAACCCCCCCCCAAAATAGATATATAATATATAGATATATAGTCATCTACTATAGAAGAAGATGGAATCTCTACTGAATACCAAAATTTTATCCACTCATATGCAAAGTAAAAATGGTGATAAAGGCAGGGGACTGAGCTTACCCAAATTCCCCTCAAAATAATGTTAAAGCAATGCCTCAAAACAAATTCAGAAGGAGAAAAACCAACAAATGGATGGGGGGAAAGCAATTTTCCAGTCCAAGACAACTTAAGAAATTAGCAGGAAAGAATGACAGTGGAAGGAAATCAAGCAAATGGTGCTTGTCAGTCCCACAGAAGGGAGGTAGGTCAGAAGATTACAGGGGAAATTTTGTTGGTCCTGGGAATAGGCCAATAAAATAAGAATTGCTGGAGATCACATAGCAGTCCTAGCTAAGAAGCCAGCAATCCTGGCTTCTATTCAGTCAATCAACAAGCATTTATCAATTTATCATGCCTATCTTGTACTATGCATTGTGCTAAGTGCTGAGAATACACAAAGACATAGTGAAAGGATTCTTACACGTGAGATTCTGGATCTCAATCCAGGAAGAGCACAAAGAGGAGTGAGGACCCCAGACACAGTTCCAGGAAGTAAAATGTCTATCTATGGTCACTCACAGACCTGAGCAGATCTGGAGAGTAGTAAACTCACCTTTTCATAAATCACATACCCCTTAAGAAGAAATGAAAAAACTTAGAATGGCAACACTAGCTCTGAAACAGTATGAAAAACCTGAAGGCTGGCAAGGTATCACCTCCACCCAAGGACAGCGCCTAACTTTAACATGAAGTTAAAAGTCAAGAAATCGGCAGGAAAAAAAATGAGCAAATAACAAAAAAGAACTTCACCATAGAAAGTTACTACGGTGGCTGGAAAGAGCAAAACAAAAACTCAGAAGAAGACAATGTTAAAATGATTTTAAACATGCAAAGCTTCAAAAAGTGAAACTTGTCTCAAAAATCCAAAAGTAATTCCTAGAAGAGCTCAAAACTTTTTTTTTTTAAATCAGAGAGGTAAAGGGAAGATTGAGGGGGGAAAATGAATGATGTAATTAAGTAATGAAATGAAAAATTCACAGACTGGCAACACTTATCTAGGAAATAGCACGAAAAACCTGAAGGTTGGAAAAGTATCACCTCCACCCCAAGAGCAGCACCCATTTTTTTATAGTCAGGTTAACACAAAATTTAGCAGATTCTATATTAAAGGATTTGAGGCTTGGAATGAGATATTCTAGAGGGCAAAGGATCAGAAATACAACCAAGAAAAACTTACCAAAAAAGTGAGTCTAAGTTTTCAGAGGGAAAAAATTGGACTTTAAAGTTAGAGGACTTTCAAGCATTACAAAGACCAGAGTTGAACAGAAAATGAGACTTTCAAATATAAGACTTAAAAGAAGCAAAAAAAGGTGAAATAGGCAAGAAAAAGCATAAGGGATTTACTAACAGTAAACTGTTAAACTTTCCTACATGGTGATAGTTGTAATTCTAAGAACTTTCTCATTATCAAAACCATTAGGAATGTACAGAGTACAGGTTTCCCTGACTATGTAGGGAAGCTATACACCCCACCTCCCCAAATAAAAGGAAGTACTGGTAAAATGGAGAAGGGAAAAGTAGAATGTGGTAGATTATCTTACATTAAAGAATCATGAAAGAGTTTGAAACAAAACACTTCTGAGGCTTAGAAAGAGAGGAAGAAGAGTTAACAAGGAAGAAAAAAGGATGGAGAGAGGAAAATACAGTTAGTAATCATAACTGTGAAATGAGATTGGTATAAACTCAGTCCCATAAAAATGGAAACAAAGAGCAGGCTGAATTACATAATTTAGTTGTAAGAATGAAACTAGAAGCAAATTAAGGAAGCATGAAATAGTTTACCTGTCACATCTAGAGTTAAGTTAAGAATTTCTGATGAAATGATAAAGAGAACATTACTAGACGTAAAAGGGATAACTCCGATTCCATTAAATGATTAGAAAGAAAACAGAATTAGTGGAAGACACGGCAAATTTCTCCAATAAAAGCTTCATTTCTCAAAGATATAGAGAATAGAATCAAATTAATAATATACAAGTTATTACCCACTTAACAAATAGTCAAAAGATAATAATAGAAGATGAAATCAATTCTATGGTCATATAAAAAATGCTCTAAATCACTTTTGATTAAACAAATGCAAATTAAGCAACTTTGAGGCACCACCTTACACCTATCTGATTGGCTAATATGACAGAAAAGAAAAATGACGAAGGGTGAGGGAGATGTGGGAAAATTGGGATATTAATGCAGTACTCATGGTGGAGTTGTGGAATGATCTAATCATTTTGGAGATTGATTTGGAACTGTGCACAAAGGCAATCAAATTATGCATACTCTTTGACTTAACAGTATCACTGTAGCCCAAAAAAGATTTTTAAAAAGAAAAGGACCTATGTATAAAAAAGATTTACAAAAGCTCTCTTTATGGTGACAAAGAACTAGAAATTGTGGGGATGCCCATCTACTGGGTTAATGAATGAATTGTGTGTGATATCCAATTGTGAGGGAATGCATTGTGCTATTAAAAAAAAAAATGACAGCGGATACTTTCAGAAAAACCTGATAAGACTTACACAAACTGATGCAACGTAAAGTGACCTGAACTAGGAGAACACTATGTATAGTAAAAGCAATACTGAACACAAAATTAACTACAAATGATTTGGCTATTGTCAGCAACATAATGATCTGAAGGACTGACGATGAAGACTGTTTTCTCTATCTCCAGAGAAAGAACTGATGGGAGTCAGAATGCAAACAGACTTTTTTTTAAATACCTTTCTGGGTTTTTAATCTGTTTTCTTTTACAAAAAGACTAATATAGAAATGCTTTATATGCCCCAACATTTATAACTGATATCAAATTGCTTGCCTTCTCAATGTGGGGGGGATGGGAGAGAAATTGGACTCAAATTTTTAAAAATGAATTTAAATTTAATCTACTTAAAATCTATAGACTGGGGTTGTCAGAGAAAAATAGGAAAATTTATGGTTAAAGGTTTCATTGTCCATGTGATCACTAAACCAAATGGACAAAATTTAAGTTTTCAAGCAACCACCAGAGGGAGCATGACAGTCTGTTAATATCTGATGATTAAAGTAGCTTCAACAATGAGAAATAGGTATTACTTCTCTTCTGACTTTTATAGTTTAACAAGTCAATAAAACATTTAAAACTATTACAGATAAACAATGTCATTTTACAAAGAGTGGTACAGAAAACTTGGAAGGTTTTCCAAAGGTTATGAAGCTATTTAGCCCAAGACACTGGTACTAAAACTTCGTTTAATAATGAACAAATCAATCGAGTTTAATAAGTGTAAAAAGAATTTATTTTGTTAATTTGTAAAAAGTTCACTCTACAGGATGTTTAGTTCCTAGGGGAAAATATTTATAGATATCTTTATACTGTGAACCTATTAGTTATTTCTGATGTTTGGCCCATAGAAATTGAGGACAGATATGATTACGATATATATCTGAAATTGCTACATGAGTGAAAGATAATAGCATTCTGGGCAAATCTAAACTCACTAGAGAATGACACAAAGTTCCTTCCTTCACCTGCCTGTGTCTGTCTTATCTATATTTGTCAGAAGGGAGGAAGAAGGCAAAGAGTAGAGGAATGGAAAATGAGAAAATATTTCTGCATGAATAATCTAAAGAAACTCATGTTTCTCCAATCAATATTATGCCACATAATTGGTGTGATTGGGCATTTTTATTCTGGACAATGACAAAGTCCTAGTTTCATCATCTATAAAAAGGTCATATAGACCTTCAAAGTTCCTTCAAGCTCTAAGGGTTTATGATTCTATTATTTCAAAGAATTGTTCAATTATTTTAATGTATTGTTCAGGTTTTTAAATGATGTTCAAAAGTAAAATATTGGTTAGGACTTAGAAATTTCAGTCACCCAGAAATTTTCAGCATTTAAGCATAATTAACAACAGTAACCAGAATTTCAAAATTATTTTTCAACGAGGTTTTTGATGAAATTTGTCATGTCTTACTCTGAATATTTAAGCAAGCAAATTTCAACTAATTAATACTTATAGAAAAGTTTGAAGGGGTTTTTTCCTTGCCATTTTTACAGTCTTACTAAGAGACTTTTTTTGACAAGTCTCTGTTTTACCACAACAGAGTCTGTAGTCTGTTTGATGTGTTTCAGGTTCCTTCTTGACTATTTGGAAATAAAAAAATACTTAGAATTACTTTCTGAAATGGGCATGATATAAACTAATGTCATTAACACAACACATTCAAAAAATCAGAACCAATACTTTGACATCTATCACATTTGTCTAAAGTTCTCGGGAGACAGGGACACTTTTGCTTGAGATTCCTTAAGGAACATTAAGGAAAGCAACATTACTCTGTTCCAATACAAAACTGCCAGACATTAGAGGGAACAAAGAGATCCTCATCCTCAAACACTGGTTGATCCTAAAAATGCCTTTAATGTGACAGGTATTAAAGAAATATTTATAATGTGACTGTTGAAAGTGTTAATGCTTTTCAAATTCAGTTTACATTTTACATTATAACCAGATTTGAACCCAGGTACTCCTGACTTCAAGGCCGGTGCTTTATCCACTACGCCACCTAGCCGCCCCTTAATGTATTCTTTATAATGTGAATCCTGGATAAAAAATTCTCAACAAGCAGAGGCTGATAGCTTTTATTAGTTCTTTTAACCCCAATGTCCAAAGGGTTATGTGTTCTACTAGTTGATAAGGTAGTAGTAGTTAGATAATTTTATCCTGAAAAACTCTAAAAAAACAGACCTGAGATAGAATTGAAGGCAGGACCTTAGGGTTCATGAAGCACACGCCTTATTCCAAAAGAAAGACACTTTGTTCAGTTCCAGGTTGAACTAGGAGTCTTGAGGCAGTAAAATCCAAAAAAGTATTTAAAAGAAAAGAACTACTAAATGTGTATCAAGGGAACGCTATAAAGTTCCTCATGCTATTGTGGAAAAGATGGGATAGAATTTAAAGATCCCCCAAAAAAGGAGGGCAATAATTGATTCTTGGAATCAATTGGAATATGCTAATGGATCATCCTAGGATCTAATTAGCCTATACTAATTAAATTTTTTATCAGTGACTCACAATTTAGAAACATAGTCAAACACAGGATGACAAAAATCAGGATTCTAAAACACATGGAAAAAATCTAGACCAAGCCCACTAAATGAAATTCAACTGGGATAAATGTAATGTATTCAAATAAGTCACTATCCCAAACACAAGAAGGGAAAAGCATGGTAAGGCAATACTACATTTGAAAAAGATCTGGGGGTTTTAATGGGTTATAAGCTGTAAATAAGCCAAAAGAAGTATGATAACACAGTTGAGAAAGTAATGCAATCTTAGAGATGTCATGGTGTCCAAGAATAAGGTAAGAGACTCGTTTTTTTGTTGCTCTGGACAACTCCTTTTAGAAAGAACATTAATTTGGCAGGAATATAGGAAGTCAATAAAGTTAGCAAAAAATTTTGATTTAAAACCAAAGGAACACCCCACCCCCCAAGGAATCTAGAACCATGCAAAACCCCATCCAGACTGCCTGAGAGGAAAGAATCAACAGCAGAAAAATACCTTTTCCCACTGCCTGGAATGATCAGATAACCCATGGAGGAGTGAATGAAGGGAAAAGGTAGAAAACAACGGCATGGCTGACTGTGAAGAGAGTCTTTACTTAAAAGTCTTCTGGGTAAGATGGAAGACCACTAAAGCCATACCATCTGCCCTGAGGCAATTTCCAAAGCCCTGGGCCTAGGGAAAACACCTGTTCATGTTTGGTCTGAGCTGAACTGTCTTTTGAGGTCTCTTTTGCGACCTCAAACTTTAATTCTAAAGTTCTCTCTATATTAATGGAATGTTGAAGGCAGGTCCAAGAGACTTGGGACTGCTACCACATTTTGCAAATAACAAAAAAACTGGGAAAGTATAATTGATGAGCTTATCACATAGTCTTAAAATGAAATGGTAGCAAAGAATAAAAGGTTTCAAAAAAAGTGAACTCAATAATCCTGCTTTCCTTTCTCACCTGAGGTCTCTGTATGTCATCCTATAAATATCTAGGTATTCAGTAGATCTAGGTTTTTGTGTTATTAATAGTGAATGTGGGGCCTTGTGTAAACTACAGAGATGTTATGGATCATCAATATTGATTATTTAGAAGGAAAAACCCCCCCAGTATCAGAGAGGTTTTTGTATCATATGAAAAAGAAATAAATATGAATTTGGAAAACTACACTTCCAAAGAAAAAAGTATATCCAACACACTATAGGTTTTACTAAATCTCTACCCAAAAAAGATCAAAGAAGCAAAGGATTTTATGCACAAAAATTTATATAATAACATTTTTCTGGTAGGGGCAAAGAACTAGAAATTAAATGTACATCTAACAATGATAACATTGTTAGCTGAATAAAAATATGAAAGCAATGGATCATTATTATTTTGTCACAAAAAAATGAAGGGGAGATTTTAAAGAAACCTGTAAAGATTTGTATGAACTAATGAGAACACAGTTAAGCAGAAGTAGAACAATTTAAACTACAACACCACCACTATAAAGAAACAATTTTAAAAGACAAGTATTTTGATCAACTCAATGACCAACCAAAATTCCAGAGAGGTGATGATGAAGCATGCTACCCACCTCTTGACAAAGAGGTGATGAACTCAGGGTGCAGAATGAGACATATTATTTTTTGGAGGTGGTCAATGAGGGAATTACCCTAGGCAAGTCACTTAACCACTCTCAGCCTCAGTATCCTCATCTGTAAAATAGGGATAATAATAGCACCTACCTCATATGGTCTTTTTGAGGATTAAATGAGATAGTACCTTTTATTAAAAAAACCTCAGCACTCAAAGTGCTAGCTTGTTTATCATTATTAGTATCGACCATACATAATTGTCCCAATTGTTCTTTTACTTTTTCATTGGGGGCTGGGAGAAGTTAAAAAAAAGTTTGATAAAGGAAAAATAAAATTTCAAGGGGGAAAAAAAGGGAGGGCAATAGAAAGAAATGGAACAGGGACCCTAAAACACACTAGTTATAACTACCAAATATATATATCACAAGAATTTTAATAAAATGATATAGAGTATAAACACTTTAAACAAGGGTATGTAGAATATTCAAATACATGACTTGGGTTCTCATTTCTAGTTCTACTAATTTAAACTTTTCTGGCAACCACAAGTGACAGTAACTTCTCATTTCAATGATACATTTCCCATCCCAACTGTTTATACCAATACTTCAAAGCACTGACCTTTTCCTAAGTGAAAAAATGGCTGTTACCTACACAGAACTTTAGTCCTAGTTAAATAATTTGAAACGAATCCAAGAACTATGGAGATTTTTTTCCATTCCTAAAGCCATTATACCAATTATAAAAATGCTCTGAAACAATCTAAGTGACTATTTTTTTTCAAAGTCCAGCTTTATCACAATTTAATGTTAGTGGTTCTTGTGAGAAAGGAAGACTCCTAGGAGTTGGCAGTTATGCATGCAATTCAAGTGGTCAGTAAACTGGTCAACAGAATTATGAATGTCCTGGAAACTTCTTAGTTTCTATAGGTGGCAGCTGGATGGACAGTCAAGAGTCAAGAAGGCCTGAGCTCAAACAAAGCCTCACAAACCTATTAACTTTGTGACTCTGGCAGAGTTATTTTCCCTATGCCTGCCTCAGTTCCCTCAATGGGGATAATAATGGTACTTACTTCCCAGGGTTGCACTACTATCTCACAAATACAGTTGTAAAGAAAGTCTGGAAAATGGAGCAAGACTAAAAGCATTCTAACAACCTGAGGGTGAAGTCAAACCCATATATTTAATATTTAATAGACAAACCACTTAGTAAATAACACAAACCCAATTAACAGTAGAAACAAGAAGTGTGTTATATTCTTGATCCCCAGTACTTGTGCTCTTTCCATTTTTTCTAACAATATAAAAACTCAATTTGGTGAATGGTTATTATTAATAGAAACCACAATTTCTCTAGTAGGGATGTCAATTTGCAAAATGTATCAAGTTTTAAAGAAGACCCACCGTAATATTTTCCAAGTCAAGGTGTTTGTTGTGAACAGTTTCACAGAGTCGCCGGATTTTTTCTTTAATTTTGTTCATATCCTTCTCATTCAGTAGCTTCGATGATGAAGTATCTTGTTCTAGCTCTAGAAGTCGAATCATAAGATCGAGACTAGCTCTATCAAGATCCATGTTCAAGCGGTCTCTACTTAGTATATACATAAGAGCTGCTGTACAGAGGGATAAATTCTTTAAAAAAAAAAGAAAAAAAGATTTTAAGTATGTCAAATTCTGAGCAAATGAGGCAAAAGTTCTGAAGATATATCAAAATTCTGAATTCTTCAAAGACTGAACTGATCAATGTGTAACTGATTATTTTTAGTTCACAAAAATCATAATTTTTATTGAAATGATTATGAAGTTCTTTAGAATGCAAAATTAAAAATTTTTCTTCATAGAAATATAGAATGTTTAATTTTTGCTTAACCATTTGAAAAAAATTTTTCAGCTAAATATCCTTTGGAAAAGCATAAACAACATTTACATTTTTATTAAAGACTTTGGGGGCAGCTAATGGCACAGTGGATGGAGGACCAGCCCTGGAGTCAGGAGGACCTGGGTTCAAATCTGATCTCAGATACTTAATAATTACCTAGCTATGTGGCCTTAGGCAAGCCACTTAACCCCATTTGCCTTGCAAAAACCTAAGACTTTGATACCATGGATAAGATATATGGTACTTCAAAATAAAAGTGCTCAAGTCTTAACCTGCATGTTTACCTGAAACTTTTAACCCCCCACCCCGTGTATCTGAAAATAACAGTTTTATTTTATTTGAGGTCAAATACATATTACACCCTGGCTATAATATACCTATCCAAAAATTATTCTCCTAGCTTACCGTTGTTATTCTTCCCCCACCCTTGTAGCTAGGGAATTTAAATAACTACAAAAATGTTCCTTCAAACTCTCACTAAAGTCTCAATTTCTCAGCTTCCTTAAATTTCATGAATTACTCCTTCACTCCACCTCAGAAACAAAAAGAAAATATATCCACATACTGGATAATCTTACCATAATCCCTAAGTGTTTTCCCTAATTAAAAATTCTCTTAAGTCTTCTATGTGACCATAATTGCCTACTCTTTCATCCCTACCCAAGTCTCTCCTCATTCCTTGTCCTCATCTAGAGTTATTTTCTTATGACACTATTCCTACGTACCTCCCCCCAACCTTGATCTTAAGAATCAAGCAACTCAACTCTCTCTTCCTGGTCTTCTACTCACTCATCAGTCTCTTAAGTTGTCCTGTTATTGTGCATCTCATGCCAAAACTCACCTCTATTCACTGCCCCCTCCTACTCAAATGAGATTAGAGATTAGGGAAAGACACACAACCTGACTGGTAAAGCATATTTTTAAGTTCATACTATATGGACCCTCAATCCAAGAAAAACTATTCTTTTATTCTTTCCTAATTAATCTTTAAATCAAGAAACTGCTGAATAGGTGCCCTACAAATCTGTCAACTAGATAATCCTTTTACTATCTCACCCACTAGTGACCTTTCCAAACTTTCCATCCCTTCTTAAAACCTTCTTGGATCTTCCTCCCCCCAACTCAACTGAGAACCTTGGCTTTTTTTTTAAGTTTTTTGCAAGGCAATGGGGTCAAGTGGCTTGCCTAAGGCCACACAGCTAGGTAATTATTAAGTGTGTGAGGCCACATTTGAACCCAGGTACTCCTGACTCCAGGGCCAGTGCTCTGTCCACTGCGCCACCTAGCTGCCCCGCCTTATTTCTTTATAAAAAAGGAAAAAGTTATTTGCTCCTATTGAGCTCCTTCTTCAACTCTCTTCACTTACATAATAACTTCTTTCATTCTACTCTTAAATGCAGAGGTGATACTTTTCAAAGTAACCCCCCCCAAATACACATGTAATAATATCATTCCACTCCAGCATCCCTTTTATCATTCTCTCCCTCACTTGTCTTCAATTTTTTTCCTGTTTGTTGGCTGTTTCTTTGCTCTCCCATTCTTAAAATAAACAAACAGAAATAATACCCCTTACTTGATCCATTAATTCCCTCCTATAGTCATCCTGTGTTTTTCCTTCTTTGAATGGTTAAAAACAATCTTTAACTTCTACTTTCTTAACCCTCTGCAGTTTGGCTTCTGTTCTCATCATTAGACTAAAAGATGTTCTCTCCAAAGTTACCAGTCGTCTCTTGATTGCCAAATTCAACCAGTCAATAAAAATTTATTATGTGGCTATTTCGTGCCAGGGACTATGCCAAGAAGACAAATGTAAAAGCTGGTCTCTGCTCTCCAAGAGACAATATGTAAACAACTATGTACAGAAATACTATTTATAGGGTAAATCAAGAGGGGAAGGCATCAGAATTAAGGGGAAGAGGTGAGACTTTCAGAAGCCAAAATTTTAGCTGGGGCTAGAAAGCAATCTAGGGAAGCCAGGACATGGAGAGTGTAACCATCATGGGAGATAGTGAAAATGCCCAGAGTTAGGAGATGAACTGACTTGTTTGAGGAACTGGAAGGAAATGAAAGTAAATGGGATAACAGAATCTATGGGGAAGGGATTGGAGGTGTGAAAAGTATAAAAAATTGGAGCTGTAAGGAAGGGTTTTGAATGCCCAGATTTGATATTTGATTCCAGAAGTAAGGAGTCAATGAAAATTTACTGAGGAGCAGGATGATGGTCAGACTTGAATGGGAGAGTCTTGAGGCAAGGAGAACAATTATGGACTTTTTTTCAATCTTCATTCTTTGTGATTTCCCTGCAGTCCAACACTTGATCACTTGATTAAATCTTCTCTCTATACACTATCTGTTAGTAGTGGCACCAATACCCATGAATTTAGCTATCACCTTTATCCAGATAATTCTAAGATCTATTTATCCAGCCCTAATCTCTCTATTGAACTCTAAGAATATCTAAAAATAGGTATCCAGCAGACATATTAAATTCAGCATGTCCCAAACAAAATTCATTATTGTTCCTCCCCTCTTCCACAGCACCACAACCCTCCAAATCACCCATGTTCAAGACCTATAAGTACAACCTAACTCTTTACTATCTCCTTCCTTTATAACCAAACTGCCATCAAGATGATTCTACCTTTGAAATATTTCTTTACATGTCCCCCAAACCTGCACCTCCCTCCATATTTCTGTCAGAAGCACCACCATTCTTCCAGTGTCCTAGGTCCACAATCTTGGCCTTACTAACCTCATCTTAGATCCAACTGATTGTCAAACCTTATGGTTTCACCTCCACTTTCTCTTATCCTTACCTGTCTTCTATATTCACATAACTTCTGACTTAATTTTGCTTAATTTTCCTTCTCAACCCGTTATCATTTATGATCTCAAACTTACCCTTGAGGGGTTGGTAGTCATTTAATCTTCATCATCACCCTAAAACTACATTTTCTTTTTTTTTGGGGGGGGGGTGTGCAAGGCAAATGGGGTTAAGTGGCTTGCCCAAGGCCACACATCTAGGTAATTATTAAGTGTCTGAGACCAGATTTGGACCCAGGTCCTCCTGACTCCAGGGCTGGTGCTTTATCCACTGTGCCACCTAACCGCCCTCCTATTCCTTAATCTCAAGTGTTGATATATTGACTAGGATGTGAAATTATCGATGAGAGTTGGATAGTTAGACACACACACACACACACACACACACACAAACACCCAAACTCAACCAAATACAATATTTATTATGAAAAATAGAAACTGGTTAGAGTTAAAGCTATCTAGTGCAAGCATTTTTGATCATTTTCAGTCTTAACTGGTCTTGAAACCTTTCAAGTTCTTAAATTCAATCTGTCCAATGAATTCACTTCAAAGCAATTAACTTTGGAGGATTTAACTAGCTTAGTATTAACTTTTTTTGTTGTTTGCAGGGAGGAGGCAAAAAAGTGAAGAGTCCTGTATCAGTTAAAGGAGTTTTGAAATGATGTGTCATATGAGAAAATGGATTAGGCTTTGCAAATTTTTAAATCACTTCTTGTTTTCAACCTGCCCAGAATTTTCACATTCCAAATATTCCACACATGCCTTGGATTGTGTACATGGCTCTGTTTCAGGGGATTTGGGGCACAGAAGCCAGGCTCTGTTCTTAATAATCTTATAATTTAGCTGAGACAAAGCACAAACATGTATGTATGAATTAATGTGCATACTGATTATTTTTACATGACATTTTTGAGGTACAGATAACTTACACTTTTTGAAATAACAAAGAACAGAAATAAAATACTTTCATCAATTAGGGAAAGTCTAATCAAAGTATTCTGTAAAAACAATGATACTTAACAACTGTCTATAAAAAATAACCAGAGAGAAATTGATTTAAAGTGAAGTAAACAGAAGCAGAAAACAGTAAACACATCAATACTGTAAATGAACAAGGAACCACCATGATCACCAAAACAATCCTGAAGGCTAAAAAAGGTTAATGACCAAGCTTGGATTTCAAGAAGAAAAAGCAAGCACACTGACAATTTCTTTGAATGGGGAAAGGGGTCTATGAGTGTGGAACATGAAATACACCTCTTTTAACTTGTTGGTTTTACTGAGCAATTTTCGGCCCTTCTTTGTTGCAAGGGATAGTTTTCTGGGAAGGATACAATGGGAAATACATGTGATGTATGGTCTGTGTACTTAAGTAAGCTCCTCTGTGACATTAGGAGACTTACTAAGTTGCCAAAATCAAAAGAATTCATCATTGAATGGCCAACCTCCTGAGGTTGAACCTCTCTAAGGTTATCAGACACGCACTCTTGTTGGCCTATTAGTCTAAAAACATCTGCATCTTGCTTAAGAGCCTCGATGCTTTAATAATTTGATATAATTCTGAGAAAATCACGGCTAGAAGTGAAAGCAATAAATATAGCAATCTTTCTCTCCAAATCTTAAAACTTCTTAGTTTAAACATAAATAGTAAATGTATTATTAAAACTACTGGCCCATAAATTATAAAAACTTGTTACTCAATTGAAATTTATCAATTGATCACAACAATCGACTTTTATAATACAGTTTTTTGTGCCCTGAAATTACTCATGTGGAACAATGACCCACTTCTGGCCAATGTCTTCCCCTTCCCCTGGGCTCTTGATTTGAACCCAGGTACTCCTGACTCCAAGGCTGGTGCTCTGTTCACTCTATTCACTGTGCCACCTAGCCGCCCCTCCCCTGGGCTCTTAAAAAGTTATTTTTCTCCTAGCTGATGTGATTTCCTTATAGGCTACCTAGGTCATAGAATTCAGAGCTGGCATTCTTCATAACTAAGAAAACTGAGGCCGCCCAAGAGGTCACAGATTGAGTTGATGGAAAATTTGGGATATGAACATAGGAACTCTGATGCCAAATCCAGAATTCTTTTCATATTTCATGCCACTTATTCAAATCTTAGCCTATAAAATATACCATCTATCTTACAACAAAGTTAACAACTTTACTTTTCCCCTCTTGATTTTTCTACAAATTAGTTAGGACAAAACAATAATGGCTCACATAATTAATATGCTTTTTAGAAGGTAGTTCCAATTATTGGCACTCCTATTTTGCAGGAAAAAATAACTAGAAGGGAAATGGTTTGCTTTTCTGAGATTTTTCAGATAACTGGTGAAAAACTATCTAGCATTCTCTCCAATACACAGGAAGTTCAGTGCAGTTCCAGAGTATACTCCAGTCAGATTAAAATGTGACTACGGAATATTTAATGAAGTAATTAAAAATACAATAAAAGATAAATAATATATAGTTTTGAGTTTTACATCTCTGTACTACATCATCTTCTAAAACATTCATAAATAAACTTCTAAAAAATTATGTATCGTTTTAAAGTTTGTGAAATACTATACTCATCTCCTTTTACAAATGAGGTTATGTGACTTGAACATAATCACATACATCCCCCTTCTCACTAATTCTGTTTTATGAATATAGCAGTCTATTTATATATATTTCATTATCTCTTGATCTCATCTGAATTGTTTTGGTTTTTAATCAAATTTTCCAAAGTATTTAGTTTAGCTTCTTGAACATTGAAACCATTTCAGACTGGACCTGAAGACAGTACAGTACAACTCAATTTAACTGAAACTGAATCCCCTCCCCCTTTAAAAAACCTTTATTACAGTTTTAGGCCAGGAGTCCATAACCAAGCTGAAAAATAAGGGCTTATTACAAAAACAAACTTCTAAATTATGTTCTAGTATATAGGTTTTTTTTTCACCTTAAGTACCATATAGTAAAAACTTTAGAATAGTACCTGTGAAGCATTTGAAAGATTCCAAGTCAGGGATAGATTTAATTAGCTATTTTGACAATATGGCAACAAAATGGAAGTCTCTAACCCTACCCATGTTGTCAATTCTGCATCACCAGAACACTAGGTTTCATATATAACATACTATATGGAAAAGTAGGCAAGAGAATTCCATTATTGCTTAGAGGCACACCTTTATCTAAGTCTGATCAATGCACCCCATCTATTTGCTTTAAGAAGTTTTCTTTTCTCCATAGTCAGACACAAAAAGGTATATGAGAACACATGAAAGAAACTAATCTCTCTAATATACTATAGTCAGAAATCATTTTCACTATTCAAAGAATTTTTTTTAAAACATTATTTGTTAAAAACAAACTAACAACTCTAAAGAAGACAGATTCAAGCAAATTAAAATACCTGGTGGTGTTGTGAATCATCCAGTGTTTTAAAAACCATGGCTACCATCCCATGTGCTCTCAGGTGCATTCGGAAACCAGGCATGGCGCATTTAGTGGCCAAGCTAATAACACTGTAAGAAAATAAGTCATGGTTAGCAAATTATTGACTTTGTAAAAATTAAAAATAAGAGAAAAAATATCTTCAATGCACAAAATTTAAGTCTTTACAAATTTACTGGGTGAATTTTAAGTGTAAATTGCTGCACTGAACTACACACACACACACACACACACACACACACAGAGGCTAAGATTCAGTTTATAAATACACATAATGATGGATTAGTAAGGTATAAATATAATCCAGTCCCACAATTTCCTTAGTTTTCATGACACTCCACTTCAAATTTCCCTGACATATGCCTCTCTTGCACTCATCCTATTAGCAATTTCTGAACATATGTATACATATGTACACACACCCCTTAAAATATTTCCCTTAATTGTATGAATTTAGAGCAGAAAGGCACCCCAGAAGTTATCTAGTCCACTACCCTCATTTTGCTGAGGTAGGGGACCTTAAGTGGCTTGTCAAAAGTCACAAAGTCACAAAGATAATAAATAATTGGCCAAGTAGGGACCAGGGCCCCTCATTTCAAATCCTTACAACATTTCTTCTATGTGAATGAATAAATTTCAGATCCTCCCATCCACTCTCAAGCAGTCCCTTTCTAAACCTAATACTATTATCTGATTTCATGTCTCATTATTCTAGCTTTAAAAAAAAAATACCCCACTTAACAACAATAAAATTGATCTTGCTCCTGTCCATTGTCCTTCTCTTGTATTGCTCAATCCAGGCTGTGCCCCCCTCTTCTCCTTTCCCTCTCTACACTCATTAGATCAGAATTTACTTATGGGAAGAATTGGTGTTTTAACATAGAAGCTCTTTATCATTACTGTTAACTGACTGTTAACTGAATTCTCTTAAATACAAAATGAAGGGTTACCTCACCTGAATTCTACTATCCCATGGTCCAATAGCAATACATTCTCCCAGTCAATTAATTTGTAATTGTTACTACGGGGGTAGTAAAAGTCACTAAATCTAAGCAATGGCTTTACGAATTATAAGCAAATTTAGTGAAACAGTAACAATGCCAAATTAAAGAATAACATTATGCTCATGCAAAGCTGACTGTCTAGTCTTTTGTATCTCTTTTTTAAGGTTTTTGCAAGGCAATGGGGTTAGTGGCTTTCCCAAGGCCACACAGCTAGGTAATTATTGTCTTAGGCCACATTTGAACTCAAGTACTCTTGACTCCAGGGCTGGTGCTCTATCCAATGCACCACCTAGCCACCCCAAGTCTTTTGTATCTTGATATCCATATGCTACCTCTCCTTATGATTAAACCAGCTGAAGGACTTATAATTCTAACTTCTAATTTTAAATAATTCACCTAGGTCTTCCCAATTATAAATCCAACACACTGTCCTACATAGATACTAACATCACTTGTAATTAGTTAGAATAATTTTCTTTTGGGGAGTATAATTTCTTTTTAAGCTCTATTTCTCAACAAAGATTTTTTGTTTCTGCATAGGGGGTAAAAAGTCAATCAAAGAATGGTGGCATCTAAGATCTTATATTTGACCTGTAGGCAGGAAAGCCTTATGAAGAATGGGCTAGGGTGTGATCCATGACTATCATCTCCCTCCTTTTATAATTTTCTTATTCCCATCCAAAACGCACATCAAGAAGTTCCATTTTTTACTAAGGAGAGAGGCGGAGAGTATGGCGATAATAAGAGGTAACATGGCCTCTTCACATTAGATAATTCATTTATTAAGCACTGTTTAATATAATGTGCACATTACATTATTCCTAATTTACAATGCTATATTAAGTTAAAAAATATACTTGCTTCCAGGGAAAGAAAAACATAATAAAATGTCTGAAGAGACAAGATGATTACAATTTGCTTTAGCTCTTCCATGCCAGATTCCACTGATTTGCATAATGGGATAAGGCTAACCCTAGTGGATTTAATTCTAGTACTAGGTATAGCTTTTCCACAATCCAATCCTGGTCTTCTATCTATCATGCCCAAGTTTCTCCAGCGACAATATCCCTGACTTTGCTTAAAAGTCAAAGGAAGCTCTTAAATAAAGCTTGTTTCCTTTCTTCAATAATTCCAGGACCTAACATAATGGGGAATTCTATGCATGTTTCCAGTTGGACCCCAGATTCAATGGGCACTGGTAAATCAAATGCCCAGGCTGGAGAACATCATGCCTGAGAATCTCCAGATCTAGCCAGTCTGAAACCAGTGGAAGCCACCCACCTATTTCCTTCATGTTGCCTGCAGCAGCTGTTCATTCTCTGCTTCAATACTCATGTAAGAGGTAACTCCTGATCTCCAAGGGATAGTACTATGTCACTTTGAGACAGTTCTAATCACTAGAAATTTGGGAGTTACTGGTCTAAATTGGGTTTTGCATATTTAGCATATTTAATTTAATTCAATACTGAAAAAGTTCTGCTATCTCATTGCATCTCTCCCCACAATATGTTGGATTAATGGGATTGTTTTAAATTAATGGGTGGATCATTATGTTTTTTGGGCAATGTTCTGACACAGATTACATATGCCATACGTTTTACCACCAGTGAAGAATATACCAAGTCTGACAGGACTTAATTTAGTCCAATATCAGTTGATCCATTTTACTTTTAAGCTTCACCAAAGCAAACTGATTAGTTCTGCTTTGACAAATTATATTGGATTATAACAGACATTTATGCAACACTTTCATGCTTATAGAGTATTTTCTATTCATCATTTCATCTTCCTCAAGACACTGATGGCAGTTAACATAGGCATCATTCCTATTTACAGATGGAGAAATTGAGGCTCAGGTTAAATTATTATCTCACAGTCCTATATCTAATTAGTGTTAGAGACAAGATTTGAAGAACTACCTCATGACCCATCAATTTAACTTAATATTAATAGGCCACTTTTCTATCATCATAGCACACTTTGTAAACAAAAATCCAGATGACCAACTGTTAGTTATTCCAGTGCTGAAACTCAAGAATTTTAGAGAAAATTCAGAATCCTTTGCTCTGCTCTCACATTTATTTGTTGTAGAGACAAATTATAATCATTATATTTTCATCTTACTGTACCGTTATAAACTAATTCGTCAAAAACTAAAAATTATCCATTAATTATTTCTTCTAAAGTACTTTGAGAAAAAATAAAGACTTTTTCTTAGAATACTTACCACCTTAAATATATATATAATGTGATACATAAACTAGTAATATGAAAATTTAAAAAAACAGCTAGTAATATGAAAATTTAAAAAAACAGCCTTACCTAAGGCAACGTGTGTTTAGAGGCTGTGTGCTCTTTAAGCCACTTAACAAATACTCAATATCATCAGTAAACTCCTGATTTTCACCAAATTCCACTACATCGTTGAAGTGCTTCACATGCTGAACAACAGTGTATAACTGGAAGAAAATAATTCAGTGGTATTGGTCTCTTTTGCAACCATAAATTAGCACTTTTATAACACAAACACTGGATTTAAAATGTTTTTGCTTAATATATTGCTTTGAGAATTCTTCATGAATGTACATGTACACAACCTATATCAGATTACTCGCTGTCATGGGGAGGGGGAGGGATGGGAGGGAGGTAAAAAATGTGGAACTCAAAATCTTACAAAAAATGAATGTTGGGAATTCTTTATAAAATAGTTTATAATATACTCCAAAAGCAGAAAATAAATATTTTTTATAAAATACCAAAGGATGAAAGATAAGAATTTTCTTTACATGTTTCATGATTGCTTCTATTCAGGGTACCAAATAGTATTTGTGATAAAAATAAGGCCAATGTATATCTATATCCAAAAATCCCTCATCTAAAATAAAATTATACACATCTGCTTACTTCTTTGTCTTCTTTCCTACATTTCAATGCAGTTACTATTTCTTGATAGGGTTGAGTAGGTATCGTCACAGTTTTTATTACTTTGGGTGGTGGTGCAGGAGCCTTAAAAACTCCATCATCTCTCTGAATTGCCTCCTTTGAAGAAAGCCTCACCTATTAATAAAAAGGTATTAAATTAGCTGTTCTAAGCATGTACATACATATAGAGTAACACCACACTTATCCGGAACTTAGTTATCCGGCCATCTCACCCATCTGGAACACAGCAGAGAAACAGGAAGCAAAAAAGGCCTCTGAGCAGCTAAAACAGATGTTATAAAGTCCATGCACTACGTAAAGCTCATGCACTTCACTAATGAACGGCCCTTAAACTCAGAACCTATTTAGTCTTATACAGAATTTTAATGATTTTGGTTATTTGGTTTTCAAGCCCATTAACAGAATAGAAGTAGCAAATTAGAAGGGATAAAAAGGAGTTGCTACAGAAAGACATATCAATTGTATCAAGAAGTGAAAGCTGAAAGGAAGGGGAAAAGATAAAACCTCTTTTTAAAAACTCAGAAATGGCAACTATGAAAAATAATGCATATTTCAACAGTTCTGAATAGCTGGAATTTTGCTACAAATGTAGAAATATTAATTTGTAGATAGGTAACACATGACTTATTTCCATTAACATGGTCCTTTGCAAACAGAAGGTTTCAGCTTTAAAAAAAAAAAAAAAAGGAATTCAATCACTATTACAGAAATGCAGGAACCAATTTACCAGGTGGAAAACAGCCATTACCAAAAAATTAATAAAAAATTTCATTAAGTTGGGAAAAATGCCTCAAAATTTAAATAATTTAATTCTTGATGCTGAGATAGAATAATATTTCATATCTGAAAGGTTGTCTTCAATATTTACTCATGTTATTACAAATAAAAGCTGTTCAATCTGGAGAGGCATTTAGCATCTCCAGAGTTTTTCCATAATACCCCAATCCAATATTCCTACAATGTCCAAGGACATGGAATCAATTGATAGTGGGGAGTTAAATGTAAACACATAAATTCAAATGAATGGTTAATTCATTAGAAACTTCAGATTATAAACATCATTTAAGATGGTACTAAGTCAAGATAAAAACTACTTTTAATTAATCTACATTTTTTCCAGACTTCAATGAATTATACTATAGCTTTCTAAATTTCATTTAAAATTTGACTTCTTTTTTTATATGATACTGATATAATTTGAGGCAACCATGCTGTTTCATACGACAAGCACATATATGTTAAGATGAAATACAGACTACTTACTGCGACACTTTGAGTTTTCAATACTGGTGGAGCTGGGAGTTCCTCTGATTCTGGATGGTTCCAATGTCTAGCATTATACACAGCTTTTGTAGGTGACTAAAAATGAAGCAAGGAAAATTCACATTTTCGTGTTATTTTTTAAATTGATTTTTCATGATTCACTAATAATTTACTGGGCTGCTAATGTTTTTTGTCTTTCTTTTTTCAAAGAAGACCACAACATCAGGGAGGTGATGCCATGATTAGCCCATGAAGTAGATTTGAGTACCGGGGTGAGTATCAGGAGGTACCGGGCTAAGTCACCAATCTCACTTTCTCCTCCAGAGCCATCTTAGTCCAGTGGTCAGATATAAATCAGGACAACTGGAGACAGTCATGGATGTGGGGCAATCAGGGTTAAATGACTTGCTCAAGGTCACACAGCTAGTAAATGAGCAAGTGTCTGAGGTTGGATTTGAACTCCCATCCTCCTGACTCCAAGGCCAGTGCTCTATCCACTGCACCATCCAGCTGCCCTTGCTGGGTTGCTAAGGGAACTACAAAGGTCAGTAAAAAAAATTGCCCTTGCCCTCTATGAGATTAGAAAATAAGACATGTTTGTTAAACAGTTAAATGTTAGTTTGGATTAAAGGACAATATTTTAAAAAGGAAGTGTGAGAAGGCTGAACAGTAGATGTTGTATAAGGAAAATGACAGGATCAGAATTATATAGAACAGACTGGATTTAGAGGAGAGACTAGAGGGTAGACAAACCAGTTTGGTGGGTGTTCGCTTACCTAAAAAATGAGAGGAATGAACTATTTTATTTCTAGGGCTCCCTCTCTCCTCATCTAACACTAAATCCTATGATCCCATATTTGGAAAAGAAAAAGAATGATAAGATTGAAAGTCATACCACCCAAAGGTCAATGGAAGAAAGTTAATGCGGCAGAAATGAATTGAAGAAAAAATACAATGATTAAATTGAATTATTAAACAGGGCATAAACTTTTTACAAAAAAATAACTACATTAAACTATGTTAAGTAGAGAAAAAAATTTAACTAGAATTAACCTCATTATTCTACATCATGACTCCTTAAGGACACAGATATAACTACAAAGGATGATCAGTACTGGAAGGGATGTGGGAAATCTGGGAAACAAATGCATTGTTGGTGGAGCTGTGAACTGATCCAACCTTTCTGGAGAACAGTTTAGAATTATGCCCAAAGGGCAACAAAAATGCACATACCCTTTGATCCAGTCATACACTTAATTTTAAACTAAATATGGTGGAGGGGAAAATATGTTAATTTTTATTACCTAAATGTTTCGATTCTGGATAACCAGAAACATGCTCCATAGGTATTTCAAGTTAGACACTCTTAAGACAATGGCACACAAATGATCAACTGCCAGAATTATGGCAAAGTTTACTAACTGCTTATAACTCGATCAGTTGATATAATAATTAACATTTCTTCCCAGAAAATTAAGAGTATTCTGAACTCTTCGTCTCTGTTTAAAAGGACTTTGATACTGCTTTGATTAAATTATGTCATGCAAATAAGTTATAATATATCTAGACATATGATAATGTAAAATTATTACTTTCTTATTTTAGACTTAAAAGGACTTTAGAGGTCAGTCAGTCAGTCCTTCTTCAGAAGAGACAACCAAGATCCAGAGCCTTTATTAAAATTAGAGTCTGGGGATTGATGCAAATTATATGGTCCAAGCTACCAGCTTTCTCCCATTCAAATGCTTTTTTTCATTACACCTTGCTGCTCTCAGAAAATAATTAATTGTCTGAGACAGAGCTTCAAAGGTCATGTAGTTCAATCCATTTGAATTTCCTTTCTATTTCATGCCCTAGTTTTCATTCATCCCAAGGACCCTCAGTCAAGGGAAAACTTCCCAAGGCAACCTGCCCTATTTTTAAAGGGTCTAAAATTATGAAGGGCTACCTTAACATAAAGTTCAAAAATCATTCTCCTTGGCAGAGAAAATAAATTAAGAGTTCAGCTCTGCCTGCTACATGGCTGTTATCACATCCTACTCACCTCAAGAGACCTATCTCATACCACTATGATCCCCATATCCTTTTCCTCTCAATATAAGCAAAAACTTCCTCCCTCAGTACAGTCTAAATTTGGGCATTTTAGGTACTATTCTCACTGTTGGCTATATTAATATTAGCTTCTGATCTCTTTAGACAAATACTTTTCCTCATCAGTGTTCTCTGAATCTACAGAATTTCACTCCTAAGGCTTTTAACAACTCCTCAGTCTTCCCTGAAACCTGAAGTTTGGAATGGCATATAATAATCTATTGTCTGAACAGGGTATTTCATAGTAAGATTGGTTCCATTATATTCCACTGTTTTTAGGAAATGCTTCATTTGACATATTAACAATAATCCACTCTCTGCTTAAAAGCAGCCTAACTGGAACCTCATTACATCCTGAAACATTTTATTTTCTAACTAATTTTTAGATATGAAGAAATTCTACTGAGCAATATCTTTTTATAATTTGCACTTACTAGTCTTAGTTAACATTTCTTCCTGTTTAAAACCTATTCAATTTTCTAAGTTCAGATGAAGGGTTTCTCATCTTCTAGCAAAAATCCAACATAAACATTAAGTGCTTCCTATACCACATGCTGGAGACACAGTGCAAGGCCATCCCTGACTTCTAAGGAATTTTAGTATGAGGTAGGAAATGGCATATAACTAAACTGTCAAACTGAGATAAATACAAGGAGATATAAAGTAATTGGTAGTCCTATTGGGGTTGGGGATGGGAAGCAAAAGAGAGAAAGAATATTTTGTCACTCCTACTGACAATCTCCCTCCAGTTAACGTTTAACATTTTAGCCCCCAGCGCCTAGATTGGCCTGTATTATAAAGGAATTCTGCAGAAGTGAAATCATCACCCTTAGTTTTTTAACCTCCAATTTCATGATTCTTTCAGAAATACCAAAATTGGAAACAGGTATTTTTACTCATGATTTTGAAAGAAAAACAGAGAAAACCAAATTTGGCCACAACCCTCAGTCTCTTGTTGGCAATACCACATCTCTCTTCCACTCACTTCTTGGTAGACTAGATGCAAAGAGAATCTAAACTGAACAGTGGTAATTAATTCATCCACACAATTTCCACCATCAACTTATTTTATTAGCTTCATGGTTGCACATTCTAGAGATCTTCACTGTATCATGTTTCATATTTGTGGGCAGATGACTGGGTAGTGGGCATGCAATAATAGTAGTTTGGGGACATTAAGATTCTGGCAGCTCTTCTTCCAGGCTGCAAGGGAGGACTGATTTTTTTTTAAGTCTTTGTTTTTGTCTTTTCTGAATTGTCCCAATATTTATTAGTATGGCAGAGTTCAGGCAAAAGACTAAAACTGAGAAAGGAGACATTCCCTTCATGCCTAGAAAAGAGACAGAAGAATAGGACACAGTGGGATAGGCATGGAGTTATTTGTTAAGAGACAAAACAAAATCTAATTCAGAATTGTGTTATGTTTTGAGGTTAAAATGAGGTTAAGTTAATAATCATAGCTATCATTTATAAAACTCTTTTAAGGTTTGTTAGGCTCTTTACAGCAGCTAAGACAAATGTTGCAACAGCATTTTCTCCACTGGAAAGCCATATTCATGTGTTTAATGACACAGATTCTCCAAAGAATACCTCAAAAGCAGGGAGGTTCACAGTTAGTCAATTCACTTTTTTAACAGCAATTCAAGAAAACATTTACTAAGATGTACTGCAACTGTCACAATGCATCGGTAAAGGAAGAATCCCAACTAATAAAATCACTGCTTCTTTAAGCATTATAAAGAGCAACTTAAGAATATTAGGACAAAAAATATAGTATTTCTTTCAATAATTTAGAAGATTATCTTATGGAAGAGCCCAATGAAAAGTAAAAAGAAGATGGGAGACTATGTAATAATGCATGATTATTTATGAAAAATGAGCAGATTGATTTTGCCAAGAAAAAAAGGAAACTGGTCACTATAGCTTATTGCTGAATTGAACTGGGCTCCTTCACTGTGTGACAACATCAATAGAAAAACCATAAAAAAAATCAAGAACTTAGTGAAAATGTCCTCAGAGTTATTATCATAAGTTTTGCTGATTTTGTTTATTTTTTATACTATATTACTGTGGATTTTTAAAGTTTAGTATAATTAACATCTGACTTAAGAAAACAATACTTCAAAATTTAAGAAGCTCTCCAAGCTTTCTTATTATTCTCTATATTCCACACTATTCTAAAGGACCCAACAGATATATTTTGTTTGACACATTTGCATATTATATCCTTGGAGGAATCTAGACTGTTTCTATTGAAATTCTTCAATTTTTTCTAAACCAAAAAGGTGACAAAACAATGAATCTAGCAAAATTTATAGCTCTATTCAGATAGGATGCAAATCCCTGAATGAATAGCCATATTTAATGGGAGGCCACAAACTACAATCAACCTTAATAGGTTGTTATTTCAGTGTGACTTTCAAAGTTGCATACTTATCTCCTTTATATGAATATACATACATATATATGCAAAATACTAAGAATATGCAATCATCAATGACTATATGTAGTTACATTAATATGCACTTAAGTCTTCTAATTTTGACGCTTTATAGAGAAGCACAAAATCTTTATTACCTTCATAATTAGAAACCTCCTCAAAGTAATTTGATGAAGAAATTCAACATGAAATCTCTCTGCATCAACTAAGATTTAAAGACACATTTGCCAAAGGGTGGCTAGTGGATCAAGCACTAGACCTGGAGTCAAGAGGACCTGAGTTCAAATCCAGCCTCAGACACTTAATAATTACCTAGCTGTGTGGCCGTGGGCAAGCCACTTAACCCCATTACCATGCAAATAGAAAAACAAATAAATACACATTTGCCTTCAGCACTAGTCTTCAAGAATTGAAAGTGTCATAGCCTCAAAACGACCCAACAAATTCAATAAAAGGAATTGTAAAAACATTTTTAAACAACTCACCTTCAGAAATTGGAAGAGCTATTAAAAAATATTGACCTAATGGGCTATTATCACCTTAGAAGAGCAATCATTTCTGAAATAAACCAAAATCATTTGCAATTCTCTAAGACTGAATACTAATGTAGTATATTATAAGATCTTTATAATCACAACAGCTGATCTTATGCTGTGTCTATTTATCACAATTATAAATAATATGCTCTTAAATCTTTTTTCTTGAAAATCAAATAAAAAAGCCTAACATGATGCTATGATGAATTTGGAATCTGGGATGTTAGAGACATTTTTAAGTATGCCTTGAAAAAAAGATAAAACTTGATAAGGGAGCAAAATAAACAAGTTATAGATTGGATATCCTTGCTCAATATTCTATAATGATAAAACAATGAAGTTATTTCCAATATATCTTGTGGACAGTTATAAAGAATTATTTTTTGTAGAAGTTTATTCTGGCCAGATCAATAAACAAGTCTTTAACCAGCTATTTCTACACTTGCTTCAAAACAGTCCTGGTGGTTAGTAGCTTAAGGATTATACCTCTCTATTTTACAAAAGATGAAAAACTGAGGCTCACTTTACTTTTAATAGTTAAAAGGATATACATACAACATTTGATATGCCCCAAATGTACTGTATCACATAATTAAAAAAAGCACACAAAATTCTAGGCTGCCAGGTAACTAATGGTCACTAAACACTACAAAGCTGGCTGATAGGAAAGAAACAAGACTCTACAATGTCAGCATTATATTCACATAATCAGATTCAAAAAGTCCAGGTACTCTCTGAACACCTGTAGGGAGAACAATTATTTTTCCACTCAATGTAAATCAAGACTTAAATCACAGTATAAGCAACACAGCTACCAAACTGAATCCAATAATCAAAGATGAGAACTAAGCAAGTGAGAATGAAACCAAGAAACAGTAGTGTCCCAATAGTTTTGAAGTTTGTGATTTGCTTGGATCTCTAGTGAAATTTTACTTTTAAAAGCAATGTTTCAAACACATTCGATTATTTTAATTATTTTTTTAAAAAAGTCATCAAAGAAAAAAGCATCAAGCTAGTTAACCTATTTTGTCATCATCTTTTAAGCCAAAAAATACTATATAATCACAACCTGAAAATGTTCAATATCAAATCCACTGATCTAGTTATTCACATTTTATATTTAAGCAATGTTAGAAAGACACACAAGATTTTGAATTTATTCTTTTTACATGAATATGCCTAAATTATACTATACTCAGGTTCTCAAACGTTTGAAAGATTTTACTCTAAAGATCTCAAGTTCTAGGCTCTGAAAAAGCAACCCATTTCATCATACATACATACACCTCAAAGTTATCTTTGAGATTCAATGTACTCTAATGAGAAAACAATTATTGTTATCTTTAAAACAGGTTCCAGTTTTTATTTTTCCTTTTATTCCTTTCCAAGAAATTATCCGTACTTTCTATTCCCATATCTGTGCTAATGATTACCATTATAAGAAATCAGTATTTAAAATTTATTAATCTCACTGACATATGTTAGCATGCAAATCCTTAATTATAGCTTTCCTTACCAGTCAGGTCACAAGTTTATCAAAAGAAGATGTCTTACTATCTTATACATCTTGTTTTTTAGACTGCTTTTGTTTTTTACAAGGCAAATGGGGTTAAGTGGCTTGCCCAAGGCCACATAGCTAGGTAATTATTAAGTGTCTGAGACCGGATTTGAACCCAGGTACTCCTGACTCCAGGGACAGAGCTTTATCCACTGCACCACCTAGCTGCCCCTATCTTATACATCTTTGACTATGAAGTTAGTAATGTTTTCTAGGTACAGGATATATAGAATAAGGAAAAATGCAATATGTCATTCATATTTTGAAACATCAATCACTCTAGAAATAAAAATATTTCCAAGAAACAGACTAAGGAAGAGAAATTAGCTTATTAAATGAATTCCTCAAGCCCTTACATTGGGAAAGAAGGTTCACCTATTATTTCTATTTACTCTAACCAAGTGAAAGGCTTTCTTTTTCTTACACTTTTTGGAAACAATAAATGAACTACGCAACTCTTAAACATGAATTAGGTTCTGACATTTCTCTAAGGACCAACAAAAATGCAAAAATTACTAGAAGAGAGAAGTCAGATACTTTATGGATGTTTCTAGGGAGGGAGGAGACCTTGAAAAGGTTCATTAGTAAATCTCAGATTCTCAGCCTCTCGCTGATAGAGTCCATCAGTTCCCTAAAATTTATTAAGCTTCTCTGTACCCAGACTTGATCACAATTGACACTATTACCCATAATTAGTCATACTCTTATCTCTTCTGTTCCACTAAACTCCCAGTTTTTCACCCCTGTATATTGCAGTCTTTTTCTATTAGTTCTGGGCTCAAGTCTCTCCAAAGATAAGGTACTACTACTTCCATTTTTATGCCTAAATGAATCCCTTCATTGGTGTCCTTAATGTTAAATCCCCTCCAGAAAATTCCCTATACATTCTCATCTTCAGCCTCTCCTCAAGCTATCCTTTCCTAAAGAGTAACACTTCTTCCTTTATTGGAATTACCTTCACCTTAGTCTTGATTCTCTACCTGAACTATTTCCAACTATAAAAGAAATTAAGAATCATCCAACAATTATGGCTAATGTCCAGATTAGTTGTTAAATAGATGTTACAGATTACAGATGCCATTTTTACTAATGGTTCACTATAATGTTGTTTTAAGTGTAATTCCATTATAATACTTCAAAAGTTAACAAATCCATCCAGTGCTTTAGAACATATCTTAGACAGATTTCTGTGTACACCAAAATGAATTAATTTGGAAAAGACAATATAGTAACATGATTCATCTACTAAAATACTGAGTATTTTTGGCTCAGAATATTAGTTAAATCAAAATTCTACTCAATATATTTTTCTTTTTTTTCTTAAGGTTTTTGCAAGGCAGTGGGGGTTAAGTGGCTTGCCCAAGGCCACATGGCTTGGTAATTATTAAGTGTCTGAGGCTGAATTTGAACTTGGGTCCTCCTGACTCTATTCAATGCGCCACCTAGCTGCCCCTTCAATACACTCTTACCAGGGGCATTTTAACAAAATATTTTCCTGAAGATTGTAGATTATGTAAAATAAATTACATGTATACACACATAGCTTATTTTATATAATTAACCCCCCTCTACATATATATATACAAATTTATAGATATTTTGTTTTCTTAAAACCTCAATATATAAAACCTAAAAAGGGGGGGGCTAGGTGGCACAGTGGATAAAGCACCGGCCCTGGAGTCAGGAGTACCCGGGTTCAAATCCCGTCTCAGACACTTAATAATTACCTAGCCATGTGGCCTTGGGCAAGCCACTTAACCCCGCTTGCCTTGCAAACACTTAAAAAAAAAACCCCCATCGATATATACATGTGAAGGAAGAAACAACTAGACTGATTGGTTAACTGAACAACATGTGTAGATAACAGGCAAGAAATTATAATGGAAATGACAAACCCTACTCTTATCCCACCCCCCTCAAAAAATGTCTAAATATTTGAGTATCAGATCTCAAGACTATTAGAAAGCAACAGACTTTTTTTTTTGCAAGACAAATGGGGTTAAGTGGCTTGCCCAAGGCCACATGGCTAGGTAATTATTAAGTGTCTGAGACCGGATTTGAACCCGGGTACTCCTGACTCCAGGGCCGGTGCTTTATCCACTACGCCACCTAGCCGCCTTATGGAACAGACTCTTAATTCAATATAATTTAGCTAAATAGTTAATGACTTTTGCCATAGTCTGAAAAATAAGAGATGAACAGAACATAAGAGTGAAATGGAAAGAAGGCATTATGGAACTGGTTGTTTCTGGAAACAGGTATTGTATTTCAACAAAAGAGAGTTGAGAGAGAGAGAGAGAGAGAGAGAGTGAGTGAGTGTGTGTTGGGGGATGGGTGGGACAACAAAGCTATTTTCACAAAGCAAACTAAACTCAGTGTCTTAGAAATTATATACATTTGTTTCCAGTAATTTCTTTTCCCTAGCAGAAAATCCATATTACTCCAAAAAAGAAAGTTATACTCGTTATTTTATCTTGTCTTTCAAAGGATCCAAAGATTTTTCCCAACAACTTCCTAGTATATTTCAGACAATACTAAATAAGTTAATAAAATAGCTCAATCTTCACCTCAAATTTAGTAGCTCTGAATATATTTGTGGCAAGACAGAAGCCATCAAAATTGTCACCTGAACAGTCTTAGTGAAATTACGTTTAATCCTCCACTTTACACTATATAAGACCCAAAAGGATAGATACATGATCTAAATATAGAAAGTCACATCAAAAACAAATTAAAAGGAGAAAGAAGAAATTACGTTTCAAATCAAAGGATGGGGAAGAGTTCGTGATAACTAAAGAAGTGCTTGTAAGGCTACAGAAAAAAAGTCTGTGTTATATAAAATTTGGCATTTCTGCACAAATTTAATATAGTAAAACATCAGAAGGGAAACAGGTTGCTAAAAAAAATCTTCACAAGGTTCCCACCCCCCTTTTACAGGTCTCACATCTAAGATTTATTAAAAAATCGATTCAAACTGTAAAGATTACCCACCAGATAAAGTTCAAGGTATACAAAGAAGAAATCCAATCAATAATCCTGTGAAAAGATGCTCCAAGTGACTAAAAATTAGAGAAATGCAAGATAAAGTAATTTTGAAATTCCATCTCCTATCAATCAGACTTGCAAAGACATGTGAGACTAGTGCAATGTTTATGGAGATGGAAACTGATCCCGCTAATCTGACAATTTATAACTGTCCAAAGTCACCAAACTGTATACTCTTTGACTCAGATATACCACTACTTGACCCATAGATGAAAGAAATCAAAGTAGAAATATGCACCCCCCCCCCCAAAAAAATCAATAGCATCTGTTTTTGTGGTAAACTCAAATTGAAAATTCAAGATGGTACCTTCCTACTGGGAATGGGTAAAGAAATTTTATCTTATGAAGAAACATACCACTCACTTTCTAAAAGGGTGATATATTTAAAATGCAGAATGAGTTAGTTTATGGCTGAAGTGAGAATTTCTTTTGCTGGAATATGTAGATATATGATGAATTTTTTTTTAAATCCATTCAACAGGGCAGCTAGGTGTCACACCAGACCTGGAGTCAGAAGGACCCGAGTTCAAATCCAGCCTCAGACAAGTCACTTAACCCCATTGTCTTAAACTTAAAAAAATTGCTCAATGATAAAAGGGTTGTGGGAGAAACAGGTTAATAAAAAAAAACCTTAAACTAATATACTGTTTCATTGTCTGGTAATGAAACCAAGTACATTAGCTAGATGTCAATTATATATCCAATGAATGTATTTTTATATGTGGGAACATGTGGTACCCAAAATATCAATACTTTATCTTAATGATAAATGGGCAGAGTAGATAGAGTGCCAGAAAGACTCATCTTCCTGGATTCAAACATCTGGCTTCAGCTGTGTGACCTAGGCAAGTCACTTAATTCCTATTTCTTTTCAATTTTTGTTTTTATAAGACAATGATGTTTTGTGTCTGAGGCTGGATTTGAACTCAGGTCCTCCTAACTTCAAGGCCATTGTACTATACACCACGCTACCTAGCTGTCACAATCCTACTCTTTTGCAAAACGATCTAACAAAATGCATCAGACCCAATTCTGACAGAAAGCCACAAGGAAGTACCAAGTATACAAACACAGAAGCAGTGGTGCAGCTCAGACTAGGAAACAGTCAGACTTTGTCCTGGATCAGATAACTCGGGAGTTTACAGGTCTTCAGTCTGAGTTTTCTCTGAGAGCACAATACTCAATACCCTAAGAAAACAGTAGAAATAGGAGCAGGCCAGACAATCCCGCAAGATGGAGGCAGGGCTTGGCTTTTACATACAGTTTAAAGTCAGGAAGTGGGGGGGGGGGGGGCGGGCGGGGGGGAGATTGCGTCATAAGAACTGTCACAATAACAGACTCTCAAGATACAAACCCAGAAAGGAATGACTCCCAAACTTCTCTTAACCTCATATTATAACAAGTTTAGTCAAAAATTGAACTATAATTCCTTATAGAGATTAAGCAATAGTTAAAAAGATAAAATTATTTTAAAAATTAAATGACAGTGCTAGAGGAAAAAAACTAGAAAAGAAATGAGAGCAATGGTAGTAAAGAATTATAAAGGAAATTAATAGCTTAGTACTAGAGATTCAAAATCTTGTCCAAGCAACAAACTCACTGAAAAGTCGAATGGACTATAAACTGAAGTCAATGATTCCATAAAACAACCTGAAAAATTAGCAAAAATCAAAAGATTGAAAATAAAGAGAACATATAATATCTCATAGTAAAAAATAACTAACATAAAATAGATTGAGGAAAAAAATTTAAGAATAACTGAAATGTCACATTGAACATTGTCTCCTGCTAATCTAGATTGTTCCGTGGAGTGCAGATGTATTGAATGACTAAATGGGACAATCATGTAGAGTTTTCAGAACCATCACCAAAGGGGTGGCAAGAGGATGAATATTAGGAAGAAAATGTGATTTTGTTCTTACTGCATTGAATGACAGTGCTACAGTTGCTCAAAATCTTTTACATCCAGCTATTGTGTTTCAAAATTCACTTTAACTGCAGATTTCTTTTCCTATTCCTGATGTAATGGTTCTCCAAGACTTCTGAAGCTGTCACTTTGATTCATATAAAATATGCCAAATGACCTATTTCAGTCGTCACAACCCAACCCAAAAGGCAATAGTAAGAACGTATTGCCTGATAGCTATAAGTTTGAATAAGTTTTAATTTCTGAAGTGAAAAAAAAAAGAATCATAACTGAGCACTGACCTAAAAAATTTAATTAGATTAGGATATATATATAAACTCAAAATCTTGGTTTTAAAAAAATATCCAGAAAGGTTCACAAATGATTTAGCAGTCACCAATATAAGGAAGTAGAAAACTTGGAATGATATTCCCAAAGTCAAAGGATATAGAGTTATAGCCAAGAAAAACTTACCCAGCAAAGTGAATATAATATCTCTACGAGAAGAAATTACTGTAGTTGCTGTGGCAAGAACAGATATGCCATAGATATTGTCATGCCATGAAATTTGGAATACACAATCCCTTAAGACAATCTGGTCTGGAGAAGGGCATTAATAATTTGCATTCTAAAGTTACCTATTCAATTTCATTATTTTTGCTAAAAACAGTATCTTTGTTTTAAAGAATTTGGGCAATCTAAGAACAGAGATGCACAAGTAAAGATACAATAAAAATGAAATGCTTGATATTCATAAAGTCCCTTAAAAAACCCATGTAGTTTTATTTTTAAATTTTAAATAAGATTAGTTTTGTTTATTAAGAACAATCCTAATGATTAAGTTGATTTAAGAAGCTATTCATAAAACTTTTCATGGAAAAAAAGAAAACAGCTAACAACTGAATATCATTGTCACCTGAAGTGATCAAAGAAAGAACACACACACATATATATGGATACAAAAATACTGAAGAAGTAACAAAGGTAAGAGAGAGAAGGGGAAAAGAGGGAGAATGGATTAAGGCAGGAATTAGTCAAAAGAATACAGAAACAGTAAGGATAAACAAAATGTTTATAGCAGCTCTTTTTCTAGTGGCAAAGACAGGCAACTGAGGGGAAAGTCCCTCAGGTGGGGAAATAAATGAAGTTAAGGGGTATAAAAGTAATGGAATATTGTATTATTTTGCTGTAAGAAATTATGAAAGGGATGGTTTTAGAAAAACCTTGTATAAAATGCTGCAGAGTGAAGAGAACAGAACCAGGATAACAAATTATATACAGTGACAGTACTGTAAAGATAAAATTATATACAATGAGTACTGTAAAGATAAAGAACTTTGGAAGACGAAAGAACAGTTTGTTAATTAACTAGAATTACAGAGGACTCATGATCAATAAATGTTAACTTATTATCTACTGCAAAGTGAGATAAAATATTTGAATGCGGAAATTTGTTTTACTTGTTTGTATCAGATTTTGGTTTTTTTTCTTAGTTGGGAATGCTGGAAGAAAAGAAATTGATTTTTACGCACTGAAAAATAATTTTAAAAAGAAAATAGAACTAATTTTTAAAAAATGAAGCTATGTTCATGGAAATTATCTTTGGGGCAGTTTTTCATAACAAGACAACATATGTAGATTTATTTAATGATCAAAGTCTCATGACTCTTATTTTTTTTAGCTTTTTTTTTTTTGCAAGGCAAATGGGGTTAAGTGGCTTGCCCAAGGCCACACAGCTAGGTAATTATTAAGTATCTGAGGTTGGATTTGAACCCAGGTACTCCTGACTCCAAGGCCGGTGCTCTAACCCACTGCTGCCCCCACACTTTACAAACATTTACCATAATCTAGTTAGCAGCTAGAGTTTCTTCTATCTTTTCTAAGGGAGTTGTCTATTTTCTAGTATGTTGTTGTACCATCCCATAAAACTCAACCACTATTTGAGTCTTTTTTGTCTCTGTCCTATCTTAAATTACTACAATGACACAGACCAATGTCACAGTCCTCTTTTAAAGACAGAGAAATGGGGAGGCTAGGTGGTGCAGTGAATGTTAAATTTCCACCAGATAGCTTCTTATTCCTTATTCACAAGGTTTCTAAAGGCCTTTTAAATCAGATGTCATTACATAATTAATTGAAACCACCCTTCAAGGAACCTACAAAGATCTCTTAGAGCTTTCATGAAAAACTTATAAAACTATTTTTCAGGCGACACATTAAAGCACAGCAGAAAAAGCACTGGATTGAACCAGGAGATAATGCATCTTCTGGTTCTGCTTTTACTGCTAGGCATTAATTTCATCAAAATCTCATTTATTAAAAAATGTAGGGGGTTGGCCATACAAAAGGCTGAGAAAAATGCTAGTGAGAAAAATAGAAACCATGAGACCATATTCAAAAACAATGCATGAACTATGTATACACGCATTCACATGCATTACATATGTATATAAACACAAAACATCCCCCCATTTCTGAATCATGTGAAGAGAACAGAGCTTCTATTACTGATGAGCAGCATAATGCCACCACAGTTGGAACAATTAGACTTTTATCAAGATACACCAGAAGGAATGAAAAAAAAAATACTGAGGTGGTTTTTTTTTTGACAGACAACTTGGTCTTAATATTTAATATAAGTAAAATTTTTTCTATTCAAGTCCTTTACATGGAATTATTTACTTTCCCATACATAGATATGAGCATGATAAAATAATTTATTTTTAGTGGATACCTTTCGCTTTTGCATCATTCCTTTCCAAATATTGCCCAATCACTGATACCTAGCAAGATAGTCCTTTAACAGACAAACCAACATATTCACCATGTCTCCCAGCATGTACAACATTCTACATAATTACCCACTTTTGCAAAATCAAAGATGCTGTACCATTGATATTTGTATTTAATACTGTACAAGTACTTACTCAGATGCTCCATTTATTTTATTGAAGTTCTAAACTAAATGATTCTTCATCCAAAATTAAATTCAAACAGTTTTCAAAACAGAACAAATGGGCATCCCCTGGCTCTGCCCTAAATATATCATCTTAAATGAAAAATGTTGTAGGAACATAAGTAAAATTTAAAAGCTAGACAAATACTTTAAAAACTATGGAGGTTCAATAAAGTAATCTTGAAATGTCATTCATTTGTGTTCACTTAACCATATTTGAAGAAAAGGTACCCCACAAGATGTGTGGGGGTTTGGGGGCCAGATTTCTTTCTTAAGGATCATGCCTTAAACCTAAATTACTCTGGCTCTCAAGGACTGACCAATAATAGATTTCAGTCCAAGCCCAGAGGTCACAGTTTGAGCCCAGGGTTGCCTGTAAAAATAGCAACTGCTTCAGTTTTAGCCAGAAAACCTTGAGGACATTCCATTGCCAGATTGTTATGGACTACGTAAAAAGAGGCCTTTCTCATCATAGAATAGGTGCTGCTTCAGTCAAACAGAAACCTGGGAAAACACCTCAGGCTTAAAAAAGGTCCAAGGTCTCCCACTGCATCCCCTACCATCTCTATTTCCCATCATTTTTTTATAGCATAGTATTTCATCACAACTGTATACCACAACTAGGGGGCTATCTCCAGGTGTCCTGATCTGTATCTTGCCACTAGATCCAAATTGATCTGGAGGAGAAAGTGAGTCTGATAACTTTGCACAGACCTCTCACTTAAATCCAAAGCATTTACAAGTCACAGCAACACCAACCTGATGTCAAGATCCTCTTCAGAGAAGAACAAACAACAACTTATATAAACTGCTATCTTTGGTCACTTGAAGTTTTTCAGCACACATCTGAATTCCCCTCCCTCCCACATAAATTAAAAAAAAAAACCATGCATGTAGGAATCTACAAAATTTCCACTTTCCCCACGATCATATTCACATACACATCGTACATTATAACTTCTCAAAGTAAATTTTTTCCTCCTCTTCTATCCTTCTATAATACTCAATGACCATTCTTCCCTAATGCAATTGAACAGATCATGTACTATAAGAATAAACAAGTTGTATGAGGAATTATTACTCATCAGACAACATTTTTGGAAGCTGTTATAAAAGTTCATCAAAAATTCTAAGCAAAAATGTACTTTTCTATTTTAAAACTTCTATCTATTGGAATCATATACAAAACATTTATTCTGTACTTTGATAAGGTTCTGAGAGATCTGAATCTTTTCTTTAAAAAACACAGCAAAAAAAAAAGGTAGGGTGGGGAAAGGGACAATTTTGAAAAAATAAAACTATCATTAATACTTACTCGTTTGGGGCCACTAAAAATCTTCCTAGTGTTTTCCTTTGCTTTATCTCCTTGTTTATTTGTGGTCTTCTTTACGTTTCCAGGCACACCAGTTGAATCCTCTGAAAAGTCCAAAAGATCTGCAATGGTAATTTCACAACCAGCAAATTCTACCAGTTTAGTTTATCTACTAAATTAAATAATTACAGAAGAAATATGAAGACAGAGAAAGAAATCTGCTATTCATGCATATTGATGCAAGATATCACATTTCTCTATAGTTACTGCAGGAAAAAAATAGTTCAGATCTAACCCTTCCTTTGTAAGAAAAAAAGCCATTCTATAGAAGCAGTATGACATAGAATGGTGAAGTCAAGTCAGGAAGATTTGAGTTCAAAATACAGTCCGTATCATTCTCTCCCCAGCACCTCTCACTCTTTAAGACTAATTATTAACCTTACTAAACTGCAGATTAGAGGGTAGGTCTTTCAATCTGCATTGGGAGAAATTCTCAGACAAAGGTATTAATGTACACATTTATGTCTATATTTGTTTCTATACAATATAACTTACACGTCATGTACTCTACAAGATGGGGGAAGTGGGGCAGGCGGTCCAAGGAGTCTAGATCAAAGAAGCTGTGTCTAGCAATCTTTAAAACTCCTAGTCTTACTGAGCTGTCTGGTACACTGCTGAGCACCAAAAGAAGTGATTTGTGGATGGGCTTTCTATTTACTACAACATGCTAAATATCCCATGCACAGTTACACATAACAGGCTAGGTAGGGATAGATACTACTGTTTTAAAGTTTTTCTTCAAAGAAAAGAATTATGAAAGACAGAAAAACTGCAATTTACTCAGCCCTAAACCTGAAAAATCTGACATGTTTTGTTGTGGAGGCTGATAGGATTCATAAGCCACTATGACAAGTGTGCCCATTGAAACCATTACATTTAAGAGCCAGTAAGGTACAGTGGGGAAAGGGCATTAGATATAGTCAGAGGACTTAGGATAAATTAAATCCTACATCACAATTACTGCCTAGTATGATCAACTCACTCATCTTCCACAGCCCTCATCTGTAAACAGGGTTCGACTACAGTGTCTTTAAAATCCCCCCCTGCCCAGTTCTAGATCCTGAATTATGACAAAACGCATACTAAACTCTGTACTAATGTATCAACTAAGGCAATACCTAACCTTAATTGCTATCCAAAAAACCCCATTTTGTGCAGTTCAAATTTTAAGAATTTAGCATTTGTAAAGAAGAATTTTTAAATAAAAAAACAATGGCAGATTTTCAATTATGTTTGGTCTCACTAACTCATAATATTTCCTCATTTCAGTCCATCTTCTACCCAGCAAATCAAAATGATCTTCCTGAAGAACAAGTCTTCTCATCTTGTGAATCTCTCTCTTTCTAGCCCCCTTTTCAGTAGACTTTAGTGGCTCACTATCACTTTTAGGAGTCAATATAAAATTTTGTTTGGCTTTTAAACCTTTCATAATCTGCCCGGCTCTTACTTTTCCAGTTTTCTTACACATGATTCAGTCCTCCAACACACCACCATGCAGGGACACTGGCTTCCTTGCTGTTCCTCATGTAGAAAACACCATTCAGGACTGAGTTTTCACTTGTTGGCCCCCATATATGGAACCCTCTTCCTCCTCAGTTCCACCTTCCTGGCTTTCAGGTCTCAACTAAAAATCATACTTTCTTCTTTCACAATTCCCCATAATGCTAGTATCTCCAATTTATCTTTCACACAGCTTGTTTCTACATACTTTTTACATGCTGTCTCTACTAGAATGCAAGCTCGATATCTGACTTTGCATTTCAGTGTTAGTCAATATCTAGCACACAGCTACTTAATGTTTATTGACTGTATTAAAAACTCTTTTCCCTCAATCTCCTAATTCAAAATAGTTTGGTCTTTCAAGAGAAAATCTCTCTTATTTTGGGGGGTGGGGGGGAAGAGGCAATGGAGTTAAGTGACTTGCCCAAAGTCACACAGCTACTGAATATCCAGTGTCTGAAGCCACTCAGGTTCTCCTGACTCCAGGGCTGGTGCTCTAGTCACAGTGCCACCTAGCTGTGCCAGGGAAAATCTCTTGCCAGGAAATCTTTCTAAGCCATTACGGCAAACCAAAGCCTACCCCTCTACCTGCACAGTTGCAGAGAAGCTGGAGTTATTTCCATGTCAAGCTGCTAGGAACTTATGCAAATTCGAATCACCTGAGACAAAAGCACTATATTCTCAGGTCCAGAAAGAAGGGGCATATTTGACTTCTGAGTTAGTGATATTTTCCTATATACTAAGTTTGTGGAAAACAAAGAAATGTATCAAAACGAATGGAGAAGGGGAAATGTTCCAATTTTCTAAAAGGGAGTAAGAGGGGTGGCTAGGTGGCATAGTAGATCAAGCACCAGCCTTGGAGTCAGGAGTACCTGGGTTCAAATCCAGTCTTAGACACTTAATAATTACCTAGCTGTGTGGCCTTGGGCAAGTCACTTAACCCCATTGCCTTGCAAAAACCTAAAAAAAAGGGGGGGGAGTAAGAAAAGAAGAATGTGTAAATATAAGCCACATGGAATACACCATTAAAGAGAGAGTTAGTGAACATCTAGTTAAGGAAACGATGCCAACAACAGCCATCATGGTTTTATCGAGAATAGGCTACATCAGAATAATTTCATTTCCTGTTCTTGCAGGAAATGTCATGAACATAGTTTACCTAGATTTTAACAAAACTTTTGATATATTAATCTCATACTATTCTTGTAGAGGTGTGGATCAGATTATAATAATAATCAAATAGATTCAGAACCAGTTTAATAAAAGTCAAAGAATAATTCCATATCAGTGTGGCAGGAGGTTTCTAGTGAAGAATCCCAGTGATCTATGCTTGGCCAAATTTTAAATTTTTATGAGTAATCTTTTTGTTTTTTTAAGGTTTTTGCAAGGCAAATGGGGTTAAGTGGCTTGCCCAAGGGCACACAGCTAAGTAATTAAGTATCTGAGGCTGGATTTGAACCCAGGTACTCCTGACTCCAGGGCCAGTACTCTATCCACTGTACCACCTAGGCTGCCCCTTTATCAGTGATCTTCATCAAGACATGGAAGACTGGCAGATGACAAAAGTTCAGAGGAATAACTAACAATGTGGATATTAAGTCAAAATGCAAAAAAAATCTGTCTAGAGCACTGGAATGAATCTAATAGGGAAAAAAAATCCAACAAGGACAAATGTAAAGTCATTCTGAAGCATAAATATAATCTCCCCAAGTACAAGATAGAAGAGGCATGGTCAGATACCAGCTGCCTTGAAAAAAAAAAAGATCCAAAGTTTTGAGTGGACTGCAAGCTTATTAAATCACTAGCCTGATATGATTTTGCAGCCAGAAAAGTTAATGTCAGGCCTTCACTTCCAGATGTCCTTGTCAGGTCTCATCAAGAATACTGTATTCAGTTTAAGTCACAATTTTCCTTTGGAAGCTGATAAATTATAGAAAGTCTAAGAGAGTAACCAGGATGCTAAGAGTTCTCATGTTTATTTCACATAATAAAGAGCTAAAGTAAATGGGGATGTTGAACGTGAGGAGACACGCTAGCCATTTTTAATCATCTAAGGGGTTTAGAAGTCCAAAGGTTTTGGCCCTTAAGGTCAGCATGGGGAGTAGTGGTAAAAGTTGAAAAGAAGCCATTTTTAGGTTTAATAATAAGAGTTATCTCAAAGTGGAGTGGTTTCCCTCAGAAATTATTGTCAAACAGAGGCTGGAAAGAACACTTGCTGGGTATAATATAGTAGAAATTCCTTTCATATAGTCGTGGTACCCTCCAAATATGAAATTTTGTGATTATAGGTCCTTAAACATCATAATGTGAATCTTTGGTTGGTCTGTGATGTAATAAAATCTGTGAAAAAGTCACTAAGGTCTTTAAGGGGGACAATTCCTAAAGTCGTGTTTTCTTTTATTCTACACAATCAAAATAAGCTTCCAATGCGAATTATGTCCAAATAACTAAATGAGATCATTGTATTAAAAATATGTGCATACATTGGCTGTTTCATTTGGGAAGAGGAGGAGAATAAGGAAGATGTTTTCTTTATTGAAAACCAACTGCTTAATTTAGTAGATTAAAGTTTTCCAAATTCAATACCATTAATAGTTAGCCACTAACTCAAATTAGGGACAGTTAGGTGGAACCCATAATGTCTAGAGACCAAGAATTAGAGTCAGGAAAACTCATCTTTCTGAGTTCAAATCTGACCTCTGACAATCACTGGCTGTGGGACCCTGGGCAAATCTCTTAACCCCTATTTGCCTCAGTTACTCATATGTAAAATAGGGAAACAGTGCTGAAAGAAATAGACAACAATTCCCAGCATCCTTGCCAGGAAAACCTGGGGATGAATCAGCTAGAGAGAGTAGGAAACGATGGAAAATATTGCTATTAAAATCCCCATGCATTTAAATATAAATCTAAAGAGAAAGGATAAATACTTTAATTCACATTTAAGAGTTTTTCTCCCATTTGTAATTTCTTAAATTATACTGATATATATTATACTACTATACTGTATAGTAATACACACACACACACACACACACAAATACATACTATATTACACTACTAATGGTAGAATGAAAAACAAAAACCTGAAAAAACTTTTCTACCTATCAAGTGGTTTCCCACGATTAGGAACTGATTATTAAAATGCTTTCTTCATTTTGGATGTGAAAATGTTTATATTAGTAAAGAGTTATCATTGGAGTTCAAGATACTAGGACTAATGAAGAAAAAGGCAGACTAAAAGTCAAGGAGATCTGGAGTTATGTCCTACCTGACTATAATTCCTATGTAACCCTAGCTAAGTCTTGTAACCTCTCACAGTTGTAGGCAACTCTCTGCATGGCACATTCACAAGAGGTGCTTATCTATGTTGGGGGAAGTTTCCCCATGGGGAAAAAAATCATAGCATAGGTTCAGACTAAAAATTAAAAAATAACTAAAATCCATATTCAGACAGGAAAAATAAGTTTTTTATAAAGGGCTGCAAATTGGTCTAATGATAGCAGTCACATAAAGGGCTTTAAGATTTTGCAAAACTCTTAACATTTCATTTGAAGTCTGTAAGTAATTTTAACCTCTCTTTAATATTAGTATTCATTTTAAAAAGTCACTTACCTGGATTTGCATTAGATTGACTATCCTGGGAATAATTATCATTGCTTTCAGTGGGAGGTTGAAAGGAGACTGATGGTGCTGATTTAGTTCTTTTTTTGCTTGCTTTTCTTTCTACTTGCCAGTCATCATCATCATCCTCCTCACTTTCACTGAGATCATCAAATCCAAAATATTTAATTTTGTAATTAGAACTTCCAGAACCTCCTTCATCAACTTTTGCCTCATCATTGTCTTCAAACCCAAAAAATTCAAGTTTAACATCCTTTTTGGATTTGGTATTGCTAGGTCGATGTCTGGTGGTGGTCTTGGTGGTAGCTATATCTGTCTTCTTTCTTAGGCGGCCAGCTTCGCCCAAGTCCGTAGGAGCTGCTGCAGTGAATTCATCCATGCTGCGCTCCATTGTATCCTGAATGGTGACATTACAAACTGATAGGCAAGATGGATGCAGAACAGTGTAGTCTCTAGTCCGTCCTACTGTCCCTCTAAAACTGGTCCCACAACTTACACCAACTTTCCGAACTGGATTCAGACCATCTTGATTTGATTCATTATTTGCTTTGGCTAAAGACTGACTAGTGCCATCCATTAGCTTATCAAAGTGTGATGCCCCTTGTGATGACTTTGCTTTACCAGACCTACAATACGTCCTGCAGTTGCTTGGCCTGAGAACACTTTGCAGAAGGTCTTCATTAATGGCTTCTTGTAGATTTTCTACTTCATCTTTACATGTAAACTCCTCTTTATTCTTAATCTCTAAATGATGACCACTACCCAAACTTAAAATATAATCTGGTTTGTTATCTGCAACATCATCCCATTCATATAAACCAGTTCGAAGGGATACCTTGGTCTGGGACATTTCTGATGGAGAGTCTGACCTTTTCCCAATTTGGGAATCCCAAGTATCATATGCATCCTTGGCTTCAATTTTGTATTCAGTAATGGCTGTAGTTTCAGGGTTGGATTGTTTGTTACCACTTTCTGTATGCTTGAAAATAAAGTGACTGTTCTTTTCATTGTCAATAAAATTTTGCACTTTATCTATAAAAGGAAAAAGGTATAAATGGATATGAAATATGAGCAGAAGGATTACTAAAATAATTATGAAAAGAAAGTCCCAAATAAATTTAACAGTAATATCAAAAAGTTCAAGCCTTCATCTTAAGATTTAAATCACTTTTACTTTCAAACAAGAATTTATCAAAGACATACCATATGTCAAGCACTTTTGCTAGGTGCTAAGGATAAAAGAATAATTCTATTTATGATATATCTTATGGTCCTTAATTTCATATTTGATTAACAACCAGCACAATTTCCACATAATCTCAATATTATTTAGCAAAACTTAAAAGGATTACTTGATTTTTAATTTTGTTCTCAAATTTCTACCATTTTAACATTTGAGAACAGAAATTTCCTCACACAATGTTAAATGTCAAAATCCTCATAAATTAACAATACTATTTTTCAACAGATGGGTCCTTCATGGACTACACTGATCATGCTTATATATGCATTTCTAGGTATTCATTGAATAGCTGCTTATCTCTTTTCTACTTTGGCTAAAGTTTTTAAGGTTTAAAAATTCAACAATAAAGAAAAACAGTTAAAATTAATGCAAATCGCATTCTTTTCCTCTCCTTTAAAGTGAAGGGGCCTTAGCGGAGAACATGTTTATACCCACTCTCTTCCATGTGTTCTGGTTGAGTGGAATGGGGTGGGGTTAAGGAGGCAAGAGAGACAACTTCTGGTTCTTTACTGGGTTTGGAATAAAGAGATAAAAAGATGAATTCACCAGTAGATAAATAAATAAAGGATATAAAGAAACAATTCACAGAAGAATTGCACCCTCTTAATAAATATGAAAACTTGTACAGAAATACTACTAACAAGAGTTGTGAGTTCTTCAATTACAAATGCAAAACAATTTTGATTTAAGGGAGAGGCTCTGTGAGGAGAAAAAAGAAAGAATTGCTTTCAGAAATGAGGTAATCACCAAACCAAAGGCACAGAGACAGGAATTCAGTATTATGTTTAAAGAACAAGGAAAAGGCCAAATATGGGTGGATGCTTGAATACAGGAACAGGGGTAATGTCCAAAGACGTTGTAAAGATAAATTGGGACTGAGTTTCATAAGGTTTTGAAAGAGCATTGTCAGATCTGCACTTAATGAAAATTATGATGACTCCAGGACACCCATTGTGAAGGGTCAAAAAAGCAACTGATAAGGTAGAAATGAAGTTTAAAGGAGAAGCTGGGGGGCTGGACATTAACGCCTCCCAGAGCCATCTGTATTATTAGTGATAGTTAAACCCACTGGAGCCAATGATGGTATCAAGAAAGCAATGAAGAGGGAGAAAGAGTTCACAGAATATTGAAGATACCCAGTTTGGAAATATGAGCCTGTGAAAAAGAGTTGAGTCATGAAAACCCAAAAAGAAGTCTTCCGAGAAAGTGTGATCAACAGAGCCAAATGAATCACAAAGGTTGAAAAACAATAGAATTCAGAAAAGAGCATCTGAATCAGCAAGAGCAATTTTAATGATGAGATTTGAAGCAGAACTGCAAAGGGTTGAGAAGTGAAAGTAGAAGAAGTAGATGTAATGAGTATGATTTTTTCCAAGAGTTTGGTTATCTTAAGGTTTCACCTTCCACCTTACAAATTGGCAAAAGTAAAAACACTGATATGAATAGAGTGCAAGGCCTGGAATGACAAAGATATCTTCCAAATCTGGTCTTCAATACCAACTAGCTGTGTGTCCCTGGGAAAGTCACTTAACTTGGTTTTCTCATCTATCAAATGAGCAAGAAAATATGACAAACCAAATGTGAATAGAGTTGGATATAACTAAAAAAGAAAAACCTAAGAAATGATGTGTAAGATGAACACAGAGAAGCAAGGAAAGATTTATATAAACGGATACAGAGGGAAGTCAGCAGAACCAAGAACACAATATTCATAGGAACTACAACCATGTAAAACAATCAAGTCAAAACAGTAAAATAAAGATCAATTACAACACAAATTAAAAGATGAAAAGACCTCCTCCTAGGGAGGTGGGAAGTTCACAGGTGTTACTTATCGCGCATGTTCTCACACTTTTTCAATGTATCAGTCAGGTGTGCTGACTTTTTTTCTTCTCCAAAAAATACTGTCACATGGGAAAGTGGGGAGAAGAATATACATGGGATATTAAAATGATATTAACCAGATGTTATAAAAAAGGTCAATTAAAAACTTGAAAAAGTTTGGAATAACTGCTTTAGGAAATGAGATAGGGAATTCATTAGGGAGGAATTAAAGGGCAGTTTTGTTGTTAATACAGATCAAGTTGAATAACATCAATTTGCCAACCCGGTTGGCATATTACAAGTTCTTCTAGTTTCATTCTCTGGTTTAAGAATGGGGCAGGGGATTCAAGATGGTAGGAGTCATCCAAGGACGAATGAAGTTTGGCAAAAGTAGAATATGGACAAGATAAAGAGAATTTAAGATTATAAGACAGTATAAAGTTGAAATGGCTATTGAGTTATAGTCAGAAAAAGAGTTAAGCTTTGTCTGCAAAGGTCTGACAAAGTACTGCAGGAGTTTAAAGAAAACAGGTGTCAAGGGTAAAGCAGAGGGTTTGAAGGGATAGATCACAATGACAAGAGCATATGGTCAGATACACTAAGAAATGGAAGGTATATGGAGTATTTATATAGATATATATGTGAAGTCCTCAAGTATATGGAGAGAGTAAATTGGATGCTGAACTCCTTGAAAGGGAGAATGACTGAGGGTTGGCATGCTACCTAAACAAAGTGTGATCCATAATGTAAGAAAATGTCACCATGCCATGAAAATGACCAACATGAAGATTTCAGAAAAGCATTGAATTTATATGAACTGATGCTAAGTAAGCAATACTAACCTCAACAAGAACCAATCAAACTGAAGACACTGACTGACCAAGGATAATCCTGCAAACATTGCTGAAAACACTCTGATTGTTAACCATGGCATGTATTACATTACCACACATGTGATATATTGGTTTTGCCGAGCTCCTTTTTTTCCTTTTTTCTTTTTACAAGGGATAGCTTGCTGGGAGAGGGAGTAAAGATTATTTGGAAATGAATGTAGAATGGAAAAAAAAATAAAGAAAATATTAAGAATAAAAGGCAAATCTCTAAAGGGAAAAATTCTTCAACAAACTAAGACAAAAAAATCCAAAGTTCATAAAAAAAGAATATAGTTCCATGTAATCCTCCATCATAAAAGTGACTACAAAGAGGCACTGCAATGACAACTTAAATTCTTCTACCATGGCTGTCAGCCAAACAAAACAGTACTTACAAGGAATTAGCTGAGTTTGGGATCAAAAGGAAACAACTATTTGTTGTAAAAAAAGGAAGAAAAGTTGATCCTAGGGGGACTCCCAATACAAAGCTAATATGCCTCTTAACTAGTGATGGCTATTTATTCATAAATAAACATGCAAACAAAAATATAAACAAGTAAAATTATGAATGAATCACTAGGAACTCTTTCAACTTGCTTTCTTCTTTTCAAAGTGAGGAAACTTTGTATTCTGAATATAAAATCCCATCCTCTGGCAGTCAATCCTTCTACTGTACAGCTTTTTTATTTAAGGCAATGGGGTTAAGTAATTTGCCCAAGTTCACATAGCTAGGTAATTATTGTCTAAGGTTGGACTTGAACTCAGGTCCTCCCGACTCCAAGGCCGGTGCTCTACCCACTGCACCACCCTTACATGTACCTCTTGATTCTACTTCAAGGTCCAAGTGACACTTCTTAGAGGAAGCCTACCTGATTACCACCCTCTTCCACTCAGTTGCTAGCACTTTTCCCCCTCTAAAATCACTGTCTCATTTGTAGAAAGACACTGCTTGAGGACAAGGCTTACTTCTTTTTGCCTTCGTAAGTCCAGCATTTAGCACAATTGCTACCCCCGAGCAGAACCATTATGTTGGAGGCCGTAACTCCCAACCCCAGCATGCTGGAGAGCTGAACTCCTGCCTCTGTGCCTCGGCCAGCAAGTCTCCGAGGGGGAGCCGCTGTGCGAGGGGGCAGGGCGGCCACCAGGCAAGAGCTGCCCAAGTTCCAGCAGCTCCGAGGCAGCTGGTGAAAGAGGGAGAGTTCCAGGATGTGGCTGTGAGGGACACGAACCTGCCTATAAGCAGCCTATAAGCAGCAGAAATGTAATAAATGCTTGTTGTGGATTGAAACAAAACATTTTTAACTAGATTCTTCTTTCTTCTTCTTTGGCTACATCTCAACCATTCAGTTGGAGCCCAAGCTATCAAGTTTATTCCTAAAAGATTTGTCCCTAATAAGTACAAAAAAGTTTCAAAAAAGCATTATCTTTCTTATATCAAATAGTTGGTAGGAGTGGAATTCTTCAAATTCAGTCATCTAACTCTTCCCTTTCTCCTTTCTTCCTTTCTCCAGCCCCCAACCCACCTACTTTATGTATATAAACATCTTCCAAACTTCAAGAGTCTTTTCTTCAAAAGTGAGTTCATAGAAGGACCTTACAAGTCCTCATAAGAGAACTTAGAGGCCATCAAAGTCCAGTCTGTACCAAAACAGGAATTTCCTCTGTAATAGAATTAAAAAAGTAAAAAGGTCCCAGGTGGGTCATTCCATTTTGTGATAGCTCAAACTGTTGGAATTTTCTTATAAATTTGTGACCCTTTCATTTCTATGCTACTGCCCTACTTCCTGGGGGGTCAAAGAAAAAAATTTGATTCTTTTCTTCCCCCTTTTGGACTTTTAGAGACTTTAAGAGAACTGTCTTACTTATTTTTAAATTTTCTCTTCTCCAGAGAAACATTGAGTTCCTATAGGTCTTGAGGACTGTTACCATTCTGATTTCTGTCCTCAAGTTAATCAATGCCCTTCACAAATTGTAGAACACAGACCTAAACAACACTATAGATATGATCTACTTGCAGAGCAGAGCAAGAACCACATCTACCCTTTTCTGGATATGATGCTATCTTAATGTACCATAAGCTTAGCTTTTTTGTCATACCACACTGTACCCTTATAACAAAATTCCCACATCCTTTTCAGGCAACTGTTCTAGAAACCTTCATGCTTGTGCTTGGAAAGGTGATTTGTGAACCCAAGGATAAGACTAAATTTATTCCAAGGTTATGTTATTCTATTAGATTTACTCATCATTCCGGTTTGTTGAGACTATTTTGGGTCCTTGACAATTCTGTTATTCAGGTTAACTATTCCTTTTGGTTAGTCTCTAAACATGCTATCTCATTTATCCATGCCACTAATAATTGTGTTCAGCAGAGTTAAGAACAGCAGAGTAAGAACAAGGACAGATCCTTAAGGCACTAGTGTAAGAGACTTCCCTTCCAAGCAGACACTGAATTATTGATAACTATCACTAAGGTTTGGTTTGCTTAACCTCTTTCAAATCCTACCTAAATGCACTATCATCCAGTTCAAATCTCTCCATCTGGTTCACAAAAGATAGTATGAAATACTTTGTCAAAATCTAGGTAAACTCATCAATTCCTTTATCTATAGTCAACTAAGCAAAAAAAAGCTCTGCACAAATTTTTCAGGTTGGCTAAGACTTACTCCCAATCACCAAAACTCTTCCTTTTCAAGAAAAATAATACTCCTTAGGTGAAAGAAAAAATCATCTGAAAAGGATCTAAATTAAGAATTGGGAGGATTGGAGATTCCTTGCTAAAAATAAAAACACCAAGTGAAGAATAAATTAATTTTTTTGGCAAGACTTGGAATTTCTTTTCATATCTGATTTAAGAATATTAAATATATGGGGGTGGCTAGGTGGCACAGTGGATGGAGCACCGGCCCTGGAGTCAGGAGTACCTGAATTCAAATCCAGCCTCGGACACTTCATAATTACCTAGCTGTGTGGCCTTGGGCAAGCCACTTAATCCCATTACCTTGCAAAAACTAAAAGAAAAAAAAAAATTAAATATGAAAAGGGTCTCAAATTCTAATACTGCTACATTAACAAAATTGACTAGTGTCAGTGAACATTGTGAATTAAGAATAGTACTGCAACAATTTATCCAAAAAATGAAGATTTTTAAAATATTCTTGACAGCCTATTTAATTTCAGTTGCAGAGAAAAGAAAAAATTATCTTTCTAGTACTGATTAAAGATGATTCTATAATATAAACCTTTTACCAAAGTTATACCAACATTCCTAATGTTGAAGAGTTACCAATAAAATAAAGAGGAAGGATATTTAAGTGTTGATTTAACTTAAAAGCTTAGTTAGAAATTAAAACAACAGGGGTGGCCAGGTGGCATAGTGGATAAAGCACCGGCCCTGGAGTCAGGAGTTACCTGGGCTCAAATCTGGTCTCAGACACTTAATAATTACCTAGCTGTGTGGTCTTGGGCAAGCCACTTAACCCCATTTGCCTTGCAAAAACCTAAAAAAAAAAAAAAATTAAGACAACTCTTGAGGAACCACTTCACACCCATCAGACTGCTCAATATAAAAAGGAAAATGATCACTGTTGGAAGGAATGTGGGAAAATTGGGACACCAGTGTAACTGCTGGAGTCGTGACCTGATCCAACCATTCTTGAGAACAATTTGGAATTATGCCCAAAGGGCTAGAGAACTGTGCTTATCCTTTGATCTAGCAAAGGTCTGAATCCCAAAGTAATCACAAAAACCCCACATGTACAAAAATATTTATAGCAGTTCTAGTCATCGTGGCAAAGCATAGGAAATTGAGAGGATGCCCATCAATTGGGGAATGACTAATCAAGTTGTGGAATAAGAATGTAATGCCATTATTCTATAAGAAATGACGAGCAGATAGATTTCAGAAAAACTTCAATTAATGAATTAATGCAGAATGAAATGAACAGAACCAGAAGAACATAGAACCCATCAATAGTAACTGATAAACAGCTATGATAGACTTAGTTCCTCTGAGCAGAACAGTGATCAAAAACAATTCCAGCCTTGAGCACTCAGCCCAGGGGAAGGTAAAGGAGTGGAGGGAGACTGTCAACATCTGTCCTTTGTCCATATCCCAACTCTGGTCACAGTCTGGGTCCCTGTAGGGACCCTCTTCATAGCCCTGGGGCAAAGGGGTGAGGGAGATTTTATGGTTATCCACAGACCAGAACACAGCAGGAGAGAAGTCAGACCCTCTCATAAGACCTTGAAGGAACTGAGGTCCTGACAGGGATGTCCCTCAAAAGCTCAGGAAGCACCCCAAAACTAGGGCACAGGCTGGGGAAATGAGGAAACAGGAAAAAAAAGGAACCTGACCATAGACAACTACTTTGTCCCATGGAGGCCCAAAACACAGACTCTGAAGATGAGAAAGTCCAAGTTTCTGTATCTAAAGACTCCAAGAAATAGAGGAGTTGAGCTCAGGCTATTTCAGAGATCAAAAAAGATTTGGAAAATCAAGTAAGGGAGGTAGAAAAAAAAAAAAGAGAAATGAGAGAGATGCAGGAAAAACATGAAAACAAAGTCAGCAGTGTTTAATCAAGGCAATCCAAAAAAATGCTGAAGAAAATAACATGTTAAAAACCAGTTTAGGTCAAATGGATAAAACCATTCAAGAAGTTAATGAGGGGAAGAATGCTTTAAAAAGCAGAACTGGCCAGATGGAAAAGGAGATAAGAAAGCTTTCTGAGGAAAACAAATCCTTCAAATGCAGAATGGAGCTAAAGGAAGCATATAACTTTGCGAGAAATCAAGACACGATAATTCAACACCAAAAGAATATGTGAAATACCTCACTGAAAAAAACAACTGATCTGGAAAACAGATCCAGGAGAGATGATTTAAAAATTATTGGGCTACCTGAAAGTCATCATCAGGAAAAGAGCCTTGACTTCATTTTTAAAGAGTTTCTAAAGGAAAATTGCCCTGATATCCTAGAAGCAGAAGGTAAAGTAGAAATTGAGAGAATCCACTAATCTCCTCCGGAAAGAAATCCAAAAAGACACCCCAAAACTCCAACTCCCAGGAATATTATAGTCATGTTCCAGAATTCCCAAGTCAAGGAGAAAATACTACAAGCAGTCAGAAGGTCACAATTCAAATATTGTGGAGCTACAGTCAGGATCATACAGGACTTAGCATCCACATTAAGGGTTCATAGGGCTTGGAATATGATATTCCGAAAGGCAAAAGAGCTTAGAATGCAACTGAGAATTAACTACCCAGCAAAACTGAACATCCTCTTCCAGGGAAAAAGATGGACTTTAAATGAAGTGGGAAATGGCCAGAGCTGAACAGAAAGTTTGATCTTCAAGTACAGGACTCAGGTGAAAATCTAAAAAGAACCCAAACAAAAAACAAAAAAGTGCTACTGGGGTGGCTAGGTGGCGGAGTGGATGAAGCACCGGTCCTGGAGTCAGGAGTACCTGGGTTCAAATCCGACCTCAGACACTTGATAATGACCTAGCTCTGTGGCCTTGGGCAAGCCACTTAACCCCATTGCCTTGAAAAATCTAAAAAAACAAAACAAAACAAAACAAACAAACAAACAGGACTCAGGTGAAGCATAGAGAGGGGTGGATGAGAAGGACTAACTATGAGGGACTTGATGATCAACTATGTGTATTCCTGCATGGGAAGATGATACTGATAATATTCACATGAACCTTCTCATTTATTAGAGCAGTCAGAAGGAGTTTTTATAGATGAGGCACAGAGAGAGAGCTGAAGTTGAAGGAATAATATACTACCAAAAATGGAGACAGTGGGTGAAAGGGAAATGTACTGGGAGTAAGAGAAAGTTTAGGTGGAATAGGCTAAGATATTTCACATAAAAAGAGTTAAGAAATAGCTGTTGCAATGGTGTGGAAGGGGGAAGTTGAGAGGGAAGGAGGGAGCCTTTATTCTTTTTTTTTTTTGCAAGGTAAACAGTGGCTTGCCCAAGGCCACAGAGCTAGGTCATTATCAAGTGTCTGAGACCGGATTTGAACCCAGGTACTCCTGACTCCAGGGCCGGTGCTTTATCTACTACACCACCTAGCTGCCCCAAATGACAAGCTGAACTAGTTATGTGTCTATATTTCGTTTTTTTTTTTTTTAGGTTTTTGCAAGGCAAATGGAGTTAAGTGGCTTGCCCAAGGCCACACAGCTAGGTAATTATTAAGTGTCTGAAACTGGATTTGAACTCAGGTACTCCTGACTCCAAGGCCAGTGCTTTATCCACTGCGCCACCTAGCCGCCCCTGGGAGCCTTCATTCTAATCATAAATGGCTCAGAGAGGAAACAGCTAAGAAAAACGAGAGAAGGGGGACAGGGAAGAGGACAGGGGATGTGAGTGATAGAGGAGAGGGTAAAACATGGGAGAGGATAGTCAGATATAACAGACTTTCTTTTTTTACTCTTTATAAAGTGGTGGGATTGCATGGCCTGTCTAGGACCATGGTGCCAGGTGGTTGCTGGGACTCTGGGGTAGGATGTAGGCTTGGAGTCTCTTGACCCCAGGGCCAATGCTCTGTTTGCCCACTCAGCTGCCCCATAGAACATTTTTGAAGAGCACATTTTTTTCTCTTTCTTACAACAAGAATATAGACTTATGATGGGAAAATGCCATTCACAACCAGAGAAAAGAACTATGGAGTCAGAGAAAAAGAACTATGGAGTCTGAATGCAGATCAAAGTAAACTATTTTCACTTTAAAAAATGTTTTTAAGATTTTACTTTCTGGTGGTTTTCCTCTTTTGCTCTGTTTAATATGATTGTCCAAGTCTAACCTTCATTAGATTGCATGCTATCTGGGGAGGAAGAAAAATGTGGAAATCAAAATCTTCCAGAAATGAATGTTGAAAACTATCTTTACATGTAACTGGAAAAAAGTAAAACACTTTTAAGTAGAAAAAAGAAAAGAAAGAAAACCCCAATTGGGGTCACAAAGAATCAGACAAGACTAAAACAAGTGAATAATAACAAAAGGGGAAAAAATTTCTTGAAAATTCAAACATGGCAATATCTCAAGTACAAAACATAGCATAACACCTCAAAAACTCTATAGCACTTCAAGGTTTATATGGCACTTTACATAGAGTTAGAAGACCATCAAAAACAATGTGGTGCAATCCCCTCATTTTACAAATGACTGTAAAAGCATAAATTTAGGGAAAAAACAACTTTTCAAGAACACCATAAATAATAATGTCAAAGCACTTTAGTCCTACTGAGGTTACAGTAAAAGAAATCAAAATACTCCTTTCAGTTCAATGTATTGGTTTCATGCAAAACAGGAACAACAGTGTGTTGTCTTAGCAGTCAAATGCTCTAGTGATTCCTTCTGCTCAGGGCAAATGTGCTTCCTCCAAGTATTCATTACATCCACACAAATCTCCTCTTTATTAAAGTTTTCAAATGATCACTGCATGTTCAGTGTCACAAAACTAAGCAAGCTTGTTCCCTACAAAATTATGTACTGACACTAGGTATGACAAAAGCAAAACTACTGAACAGTTTCACTAAAACAGTTTATATCTTTTCTTTTAAAGGAGGAGAGCATGACAGTAAAAGAAACCTAAAAACGGTCTGGCAAAGATTCCTTCATGACCACAGGTTCCTCATTTATAAAATGCAGGAGGATGAGATTAGTTAAAATTCAACTTTAAACCTATATCCCCACAAGTAAAAAAAAAAGTTATTCAGAAATATGCTCTATATATGAATATGCTCTATATATGAATACATACATTTTCAAATATTTCAACAAGCTGTGAGGTAAAAATTTATATTTAGTATATTTTTAGTATTAGAAACCTTTAAAAAATAAACTCTTACCCAAGATTTAAAGAAATGAAGCTGAATCTAGGAGGGAAGATACCTTCAAGGGTTCCCATACCCATCAGCTTCTTAAATGTCTTATAGTATCAGTATTGACAAAAACTCTCATAGAATCAATATTAACAAAAACAGCTTTGTTTAACAAGTAGGTAACTACAGCTAAATGAGTAAGTGAAAAAATAGGAATGACTTGATGGTCATGAGTAACTGGAAGCTAAGGACAGATTTTTTTGTGTATAGGCTATAGGGCCAAACCTGAAGAGAGAACAAGTCTGGCCTCCTATACTTCCCAGTTATTTGATTCTGCACAAGTCATTGAGGCCTCTCTGAGCTATTTCCTCATCTATAAAATGGGGCAAACAATAGCATGCACTTTTTCGGGATTATTCTGTAGGTCAAATAGATAATATAAGCAAAGAGATTCATAAATAATTAGCTATTATTTTAAATTATATAAATGTTACAATTTCTCAAATTCAAAATTATTTTGCTGCTCTTTCACATCTCTTAACTGTTTAATCTGAGAATTTCATTCTTCGTTGATTTAAGGGATAAACTATCAGATGACAAAATTCAAAAGTTATTATACTCAATAGTTTACTAATTTTAAGAGTAACATAAACAAGGTTTGTTCGAATAACCTACCAGAGAAAAAACTTTTAAGAATTCTAACATACTATGTATAGAGATACTAAAATCACAAACTGTTCATTTATTTCAGTTAAAAAAGTTTGAGAGAAAGTCATACCCTAATTGACAAATGGTCCAAGAAAATGAAAAGGCAATTCCCAGATGAAGAAATTAAACCTATCATATGAAAAAAATGCTCCAATTCATTAGTGATTAGAGAAATGCAAATTCAAACAAGTCTGAAGTACCACCTCACACCTCTAAGATTGGCCAATAAGACTAAAAAGGAAAATGATCAATGGTAGAGGGTATGTGATGGAGCTGTGAACCGATCCAACCTTTCTGGAAAGCAATTTTGAATTTAGCCCAAAGGGCATACATATATCCTTTGATCCAGCAATACCACTACTAGGTCCAGGGGCAGCTAGGTGGTGCAGAGGATAGAGCATGGTGCTGGAGGACAGGAGAACTTGAGTTCAAATCAGGCCTCAGCCACTTAATAATGACCTTGAGTAAAGTCACTTAACCCCGTAGCCTAGCAAAAAACAAAAGACAAAAACAAAAACATAATACCCTTACTAGCTCTGAATTCCAGAATTCACCCAAAAAGGTAAAAAAAACCACATGTACAAAAGTATTTATAACAGCTCTTTCTGTAGTGGTAAAGAATTGGAAATTGGGGACTGTCCATCAAATGGGGAATGGCTGAACAAATTGTGCAACACTGTTGTTCTTTATGAAATCAGGACTTCAGAAAAGCCTGTAAAGACTTAATAACTGATGCTAACTCTAAGTGAGCATAATCAGAGGAACATTAAATATACTAACAGTAACACTAAATGATGATCAACTAAGACTTGTGATGGAAAACATCAGCATATCCAGAGGGAACTAGGGAGTTTAATGCAGACCAAAACTTACTATCTTCAATTTTTAAAAGTTGTCTTATGTACTTATGTTTTTTTTCTACTATTTTCCCCCTGTTTTGATTTGATCCTTCTTTCATATCATGATTAATATGATGTGTTTAGCATAGTTACACATGTATAACTTATATCAGAATACTTTCTGCCAGGGGGAGGGAAGTAAGAAAAATGTGAAACTTAAAATCTTACAAAAATTAATTATTGAAAACTTTTTACATAGTTAGAAATTAAATATTTTTTTAAAAAAAGTTTGAGAGGAGGCAGCTAGATGGTACAATGGATAGAGAACCAGTCTTGGAGTCAGGAGGACCTGAGTTCAAATTCACCCTCAGACATTTAGCTGTGTATGTGACCCTGGGCAATCATTTAACTCCACTGCCTTACAGAAAAACAAAAAGTTTGAGAGGACATTCTTACTTGTAAGTATTTCCTCACTAGTTAATGTACCTTATTCACTTATTTCTTCTTTCACTATATGAATATCACCTAGACTAAGTGTCCAAAGTTTGCCAGGAAAATGTCCTCTTGAAGCCATCTGATTATATGCCCACTAAGGGAAATATTAACTACCACACCTCTGAAACTATACTTAAATAATAGTGAAACTATATTTTTCAGACTTCAATTAGCATCTTTCATTCATTCAGAATACTTCTTGCTCTACTGGACCAACAAGTTGTCATTTCCAACATATTGACAATTACTTAAGTTTAATGCTACATTTTTCTGGAGGACAGCATAGGTCTAAGACAACAATGTTGATTTAGTTCAATAGCTCAAATTTCCATGGGATGCACAAGATAAACTTTAAGAACATGTGATGAATGATTTCCAGTTAATAAACTAAAAGTCAAACAAATGATATGACAAAAAGTAGTGTTCCTTTTAAAGTCCCTGCTCATAATTTTACTAAATCCAAAATGGAGCATATTATTGCAAGAGCCACAAACTAAGGAAGAGAAAGGTTAAGTTCTAGCTCCAGTTTTGCCAAGGAACTACCTACAGTTCAATAAGTCACAACCTGTTTGAAGATCAATTCCTTATGTCTAACATATGAAAACTACCACTTGCCTATGTTAGGATTTTTATTCTTTGTGAGAAACATTAAGTGCCACAGAGTAAGAGAAACTATAACACATCATAAAAACTATTCAAATTTTCGCATATTTTCTATTAGCTACAGTCATTGATAATTTAATGTTATTTATACAAAGAGCACATTATCAGAGTTAGATAGAAGCCATGGCTTAAACACCATTACTGGGTCTATATCCTGGAGAGATGAAAAAGGGCAAAAACATCACTTGTACAAAACTATTCATAGTGGCCCTGTTTGTGGTGGCAAAGAATTGGAAATCCAGTAAATGTCCTTCAATTGGGGAATGGCTTAGCAAACTGTGGTATATGTATGTCATTTAACACTATTGTTCTATTAGAAACCATGAGGGACGGGGATTTCAGGGAAGCCTGGAGGGAGATGATCGAGATGAGCAGAAACAGAAAAACATTGCACACCCTTAACAGAAACATGGGGTGGATGATCAACCTTGATGGACTCGCTCATTCCATCAGTGCAACAATCCGGAACAATTTGGGGCTCTCTGCAATGGAGAATGCCATCTGTATCCAGAGAAAGAATTGTGGAGTTTGAACAAAGACCAAGGACTATTCCCTTTAATTTAGAAAAAAACTGTTATCTTATTGTCTAATCTTGCTATCTCTTTTACTTTTTGTTTCTTCCTTAAGGATATGAATGCTCTCTCATCATTCAATTTGGATCAATGTACAACATGGAAACAATGTAGAGACTGGTAAATTGCCTTCTGTGGTGGGATGGGGGGAGGGAAGCAAGATTAGGGGGAAAATCGTAAAACTCAAAATAAATAAAATCTTTAAAAGAAAAAAAAGAAGCCATAACTTAGAAGCCTGGAGGATCTATTTGAGAACCAGTTAAATTCAGTTTTTCTCAAGCCAAGTTGTAGAATAAGAAAGAAAAGGTACCTAATCTTGAGTTATGTGTATATATTAGAGGGAAGAGACCCCATTCTTGAGAGAAGTGCTGGGTTACTCAAATAGCTCAAGCTCAAATAACTCAAGTTCATCAAAATGGATAAGAGATATTCTAAAGAATTCAAGAGTAGAAATGTTACAAGTTGGCTGAACAGAAACAAAAGGTGGCCAAAGTCCAGAACTCTGAGGAATGCAGACACAGCATGAAGGGGGAGGAGGAAGATGACCATTGGAGAGGTAGGAGATGAAACAGTAAGAAGAAAAGAATAAAGTGCTATCATGGTGGTCAAGGGTTAAGAAAGTACCAAACTACAGATATATATGAAGATAAGATCAGTAGTGATCTTTGAAAGAACAATTTCAATTTAAGATGCTGAGGAAAAATGCCTAGTAGCAAATTTCTGAGTTATTACTTGGAAGTGCCATTGTTTAATGACCTTGAGTTCTTGAAAACCATGTCAAAGAAATTTAAGACTGGCTAAAATTAAAGAAGTTAATCACTAGATTGGCCAAAGGAAGAGTTTTCAGCCATAGCAGGCCACTCTCCACCCTCATCTATTTAGGTATGTATGGTCTATGTGTATTTGTGAGTTTGTGTTTCTGGAGGTTCATTGACTTAAATTGTACCTAACATCTCTATTACAGATCTTTAATTATTTTACAATCTTTTAAAGGTTCCAAATTTGGTATTACATGAGAGAAGAAGTTCTAAATTGTCATAATGTAAACAAATTACTACAAATAATAGCACATTAATTAGCATATTTCACATAATACACAGTCATGTTCACTAGATTCCTATTTAAATGTACTTTAAAAAAGGGGGAAGGGGGGGGAGATTTAAAATTGTTCCAGATGAACAAAATTGCATCTCTTTTAAAAGAATTATGTAATTGAAACATCTTGTCCATTCAACTACTGTCACAAAACCCTATTTCCTTTTAATTTGTTCCACTTGACCTGAGAAGGCAGTTGAAGTTACCAACAAGAAATAAAAAAAGGAAATTTAGGTTTAAATGAGGAAAGGTGGAGCATCAAATTCTAGTCTAGAGTTTATTTTGTTGCCAGTATTGGCCTCCTGTCTCTCTGAACATGGTGCAGTTCTATTCCTGGCCAGAATGTAGGAGTGCAGTGAAGTTCTGCATCTGGGGGGATGCTGTAATCAAACTGGTCAGCATCACCTGAAAGTTGTTAATTCTGTACAAGACACCATAAGCTCTTTTGATTTTGTTTTGGCTATCTTACTTTAATTTTTAACTCCTTTTTAAAGTTAAAAGAGAAAATGGGACATTTTGAAAAGGTTTTATTTTTCTTTATTCCCTGTTCAGATGATAAATTCTCCAGGTAACTTAAGTTGTGAACTTTTGTTTTGTACTTCACAGTAATCATTCAGATAAGATATACCAATGTTTAAGTGGCAAAATTCTTTTGTGCATTTAATAAAGCTATTGCAATAAAAAATAAAATTTTTTAATAAAAAAGAAAGACTTCCCACTAATCAAGACCTATAGCAAAGTTCAATGGGTTGCCTTAGGAGGAATTAAGTTCTCCCTAACTGGAGACCTTCAAAAATATCAACTTTGCCACTCAAAGAGCTTACAATTAAAGGGAAGTCTTGGGGCAAGGAGGGAAGACAGCAGAAGGAATTTGAGGACTCAAAAAAGGATCTAGACATTGATACTTTAAAAATTTTGAGGAAATCATCACTTTCAACTGGGGCAAAAGCTTGAAACACCTGAACTGGATGGACCTTGAAAAAGAAAAATTTCAATAAACAGATGTGGAAGGGGTGTGTGTAGGAAAGATAACAATGCAATTACCTAGAGGTAAGAAGGTGGAGATGGACATCATTGGGAATAAGATCCAATAATACAACTTGGTTGGAAATATAAAATACAAGAAAAGAGAAAGGTTTGAAAAACAGACTGAGAAACAGGGTATGGAGAGCCTTAAACCCTATGCTAAAGAGCCTGTACTTTACTGCTGTATTAGAAACATTATTTCAGTGGTTGTATGAGGACAGACTAGAGGGAGAAGAGATTATACAGCTTTTCTTTCCTCTCACACCTGGTAGTGAAGCCACTTTAAATTTAGGTCCTCCTATCTTGCACTTAAGAGTATTGCAATAGCCTCCCTCCCTTACTGGTTTCCTTGCTTCAAGTCTCTTACTACTCCATCCGATTCACTGCTACCAAAGTAGTTATCCTTAAGCTGTGAAATCTGCTTCCTACTGTCTCTAGCATAAAATATAAATCCTCTGTGTAGCTTTCAAAGCATCACACAATCTGGCCTCAACCTATCTTTACAGTTTCACTGGACTTACTTTCCCCTGCCTGAACTCCAAAGCAACCAAAACTCAGGCACTCTCTGCTTCTCAAAAATGACACAGAATCTCCTGGCACAAAGTTACCCATACTGTGTCTCCAATACCATCTTCTAATTGAATTTTCCTTATTCCCCCATTGTTGGTACTTTCCAATCTACTTTCTATTTAACTATTTTGTGCATCTATTTCCTACCTTTATATTTAGGCTGCATTTTTTTTTATAAGTACCTGTTCTCCCCCATTATAATGTAAGTTTCAGGTTTGATTTGGGGTTTGTTGAGAGGAATGGTTAACTTCAATTTAAATTGTGGTGGAACATCAAAATAAAGGCAATTATCCTTATGGGAATGGTTTTAAAGTATGCAAAGACCTTTCCATAGATCATCTCACTTGAGGCTCCCAATACATGTTTTCAAACCCATTTTAGAAATGAGGACATTACGGCTCAGACAGCACAGTAGTATGTCAGGGCTTGAAATGAGATCCCCTGACTCCAAGATCACCACCTCATTCACAATGACACACTGTCTAGCCTCAGGGAGGTGAAATTCAGGACTGCTGCTCCCAAGAGGAGCCCAGGTTTTAACTGGATCAGAGAAGCAAGGAAGAAATACAGAGGGAGAATAGGACACTCTTTAGTGGGATGCCTAAAGTTAAGAAATGAGAGAGAGAAGACAATTCAGAAGAGCAGCAGTATCCAGAAAGTTAGAAGAAAATCAACAAGGAGCTGTCAACAGTATGAAGTGCCCCAAAAAGTTCCCTAGGGGTGATCTTAGAGAGGAGTTTCAGGAGACTAAAAGGTATGAAAGCTGAGTTGGAGGGCTTTGAGTAAAGAACGAGAAGAAGTTGTTATTGTGAAGGCCCTGGAGGAAGATGACAGATTCAAAGGAGTGGAGTTTTTTTGGCTTTGTTTTTTGTTTTAGAAATGAGGAATCTAAGTAGGCAGAGACTATATGAAGTTTGGGAGTAGAAATGGATAGAGCAGGTTTTGGAGCAAATGAGTGATGACGTGATCAAGGACACAAATTCAGGGTTAACCTTGGCAAGGAGAAAGATTACCTCATTCCCTCTAAAGGCCAAAGAAAAAGAGGGTTGAAGGGGATTAGAGAAGTTTTAAATTTGTCTAAGGAACAAAAGGAATAGTAGGGGGAAATAAAGGAAAAGAAAGGATGAGAGGTAAAGTTGAAGGTATAAACAAAGGGAAAAGTTTGAAAGTCATTTAGAGGAAATGGGATTGAAGTTAGTATCCTGAAGTGGACTGAATCAACTTAATTTTGTGAATTCCTCTGGCAACAATAATGGCTTGGAGATAGGAGTAGAGAAATGGAATGCTGAGAGTCTGGACTGGAGAATAATAGGATTGCCAACAGTAGGAACAGGGGAACAAGAGACTTGAGGGCAGGGGATAGGGCCTTGTTAAAATAGCTGACTACACAGGCAGCTAGGTGGCGTAGTGAATAGAACACTGGCCCTGAATTCAAAAATGGCCTCAGATTAATAATCACCTAGCTGTGTGGCCTTGGGCAAGTCACTTAATCCCACTACCTTGCAAAAAACACAAAACAAAATACTAAGGATCAAGACTGAAGGGAAGAGAATGAAGGCACTAGAGAAGTTAAGAACCAGCGGTTACAATGAAACTCAAGAACAAGTTGAGAATCTCTGAGAAAATGTAGTTTAGGGGCGGCTAGGTGGCACAGTGGATAAAGCACTGGCCCTGGAGTCAGGAGTACCTGGGTTCAAATCCAGCCTCAGACACTTAATAATTACCTAGCTGTGTGGCTTGGGCAAGCCACTTAACCCCATTTGCCTTGCAACACCCCCCCCCCCCCAGAAAAAAGAAAGTGTAGTTTAGAGTGATGATGAAGATTAAATGACTACCAATCCCTCAAGGATGAGTTTGAGATCATAAATGATAATGGGTTGAGAAGGACTAAAGAAGCAAATCAAGTGCTAAAGTCATTGAGAAAAGGTGAGAGCATATAACAAATTTAGATTGACAAAAGGCAGTTATAAATTCATGTTCTTACAGAGACTGTTGAAAGAATGAAGAATTTCAAAGTAACAGTGGGGCTGGGGAGGAGGTGAACAAAAAGGTGCCTCCTCTTCTTGTAGCTCTGAGCCCCACCCAATACCAGTAAAGGCATTACACTCAAAAGACCAACAGTGTCAGGAGTTATAATGTAAGGATGATGAAGGAATGTGTAAAAAATAAAGCAGGGGTTCTGAAAGAGGCAAAAAGAGAGTAGAGTGGTTAATAGATTTGAGGAATACTAGGAGAGAAAAGAAGGAAAAAGTCATTTTCCAAAATAACAGGAGTTCAGTGGGGATCTGTGAAGGTTCCATCATACCTACATTTTAATTAGAACCTTGGGGCTAACTAATTATTTCCAAAACTTTCTTCCTACTTGGTAATTCCCCTACACAATAACTAGGAAACTGCATTTTATGTCAGGGGGTTGTGGAGCCACACAATTGTTCAACAAAACAACATGTAAAAAGCACAATGAAAAATATAAAAGTATTATATTAAAAAAAAAAGCAAGCTTGAGCAAAGCAAGGCAAGGTGGCTTCCTCAGGATTACTGAACTGCTTGCTAGTTCTTTGGTATCTCCTTCAGTTCTAGGTATTTAGTAGCAGTTGATTAATGGTCCCTTCATGTATTTTGTTGCATAACTCCATGGGTGATTTTTCTTTACTTCAGAAAATCTTTCATAGGAAGAAAATTATCTAGTTTACAGCAGGAGAAACTATTTACATTATTCACCTTTCACAGTATGGCATTTATACCTTAAATTACTTTCATTTCATGGTCAAACAAAATAGAAACATTATTAGCAAAGCTGACTTTTTAAAAGCACTGGTTAAAATGGTTAGTATTGCTGTTAAAATTATTTAAGACTTTAATAGATGTAGAATAAATGCATTATCAATCCTTTATTCAAATTGTAAAAGTTGATTGTGGCTGTCAGAATAAAACTGATTTGGGAGCAAACATTTTAGCTATTGTGAAATAGTTTAAATAACATTTCAATTTAGCCTTATAAAAAATGCTAACAAATTAATTTTTGGTTACTACTTTTGGCAAAATGTATTCAGTGGAAAATTCTACACTTCCACAATGTATACCATTGCTTTACTAATTTACTTGAAATTTGGCCACTTGTAAGAAGCGGCAAGCAGCTCCATGAAATACAATTTAAATTCAGACTAAAAATGAATTCCCGTTTACCCATTTGCCCAAGTGATGACATGACACCTCATCTCCTTTATACATTCACAGAGTTCTCCAACTTGAAACACCTGACAGATTGGCACATAATAAATGCTCATTGACCGTTCCCAACCACACACTCCTTTAAGAAGGAATAAATACTTTCAGCATTTCAATAAAATATTTTCCCAGCAGGGGCAGTAGTCACATTACTTAAACGAGCCTTTTCCAATGATTTGATTGGCTTGAATGGAGAAAATCCAATCGAGGAATGTTTCAATTGCCTTGCCATTCAAAGAACTTGCTCCTGCCCCTACTGTTTTTTGAAAATACAACACTTGTTGCCATTGCAAGTAAATTAAATAATCCCCTGAAGTTGGACACCAATGTCATCATGGAGTGGAAAGGACCTGCCTTTCTCAAAGGTTTTGTTCCTCTTATTAGGTCATCCAAGCACCAATCAATCAGTTTAGCTGAAACAAATTTATCAGTTCCATAAATGTTTTTATTAAGCTTCCTCTGTGTACAATGCACTGCATCTGGCATTGCAAATAAGAACCTCTGCCTACAAGGAGTTTATGTTTAAGTACAAGCTAATTACAGGCTGGAAACAACTCTAACAACCTGAGGAAAGAAGCTCCAGAGTGGAGTCTCGAAAAAGATAGACAGAGGGACAGGACAGCCTGTTCACAGGCACAGAGATAGGGACAAAATATTCAGGAACACGAGACAGGCTGAAAAGTCAGGATGAGCAGTTGATAGTTTATCCTAGAGATAAAGTCAGCAGTTGCAGAAGGTTTCTAAGTTAGGGAAGTGGCAATTATTTTGTATGTGGAGGATGATTTTAGAGAGGAAAGACTGGAAGTAGACCTGACAGGTAAGAGACTGTTTCCACAGGCAGATCAGGGGTAGGAGAAGAAGGGCCTAACTGGAGGGGGGGGGGGGGGGGAAGATGATGGGACATGTGTGCAAAGTAGAAAGTGAGTATGAGTAGAAAGAGATAGAGATTAGGTAATTAGGTAAATTCAGAGGGGAAGGAGAAGGAAACAGCAGAAGATAGGAGATATTTCAAACCTGGGTTACTGGGAAGTTTTGAGGGAGAAAAGTAAGAGATTAGGAGCTATTTTGGATAAGTTGTCTTTATAAACTGCCAAATGGCCACCCAAATGGAGATTCTAGTAGCCAGTTGGCCAGGCCGGGCTGGAGTTCAGGAAAATCGGCTGGAAGTCTATGATTGGGAGCGATCCTTTTTCAAGATGATAACAGAACACAAAAGATCAGATCACGAAGGAGTAGCACATAGAAGGAAAAAAAGCCCAGGAGAAAACCTTGAGAAACAAAGAAAGACACCCACTCTTAGGCAAGGAAACTATCCAGCAAAGGAGGCAGAAAAGAATCATGTCACAAATGGCAAGATGGTTGAAAATATCAAAGAGAACGAAGAATCAAAGTCAACAGGGTAAAAAGCTACCCAAATCAAACAAATTCTGGCAACTCAAAGAGATCCTAGGAAACCTCAAGGGAAGTTAATCTGTAAAAAGCTGAATAGCTGGCAAGGAAGTAGAGGCAACTAGCATAGATCATTCCTTTCCAGAGAATGGTATCAAAAGAGGAAGAAAGGAAATCTCAAGGGGATAGTGAGGTCAAATACAGGTTAAGGGTGAGCTCTTATTTTGTAGGCAAGGACTTAAATATTTTCTAAAATAGATAGGCCTGGACACCTAATCACTGATGATCAGAACTCACAGGGCACTTTATTTTACACATCCCTTAACACTTATCATTATGCTCCATCTGTGTCCATGTCAGAGATCCCTGTCCCAAACTCTGCATTTTCTCTGGCAAATAGCAGTGCTCAGCGGCAGTCCCAAAGACCACCCTTCTCCTGTGTGTATTGGGGAGCCCCCTCCTAGATTCCTGGCTACATTCCCCTCTCCTTAAGCCACCCGGGAAGTTGCCAAACCACTGCCAACTGCACCCAGGCTCCAGCATTTTACTCCCACACACTAGGCTCAGGGTAACTATTAGCACTATTTCAGCGACATTATGGGTTAACTCCTGGGCTGCTCAAGAACATTCAACTGTGAATCACAAAACCTTTCTGCACTTCAGTTTCCTTTGTTAAAAAAAAAAAGAAAAGAAAGAAAGAAAGAAAGAAAAAAATAGAGGTTAAGAGATAGGGGCAGTGGAGCTGATGAGATGAACCTTTAGGTTCTTTCCAGCAATAAAATTCTATTTATGGGCTGACCTAGGAATCAAACTGCCACGAATAATAAGGCTGATTCTGGGAAGAAATTTCTTTCAAGTTCTAAAATAATCAATCAGAATATGAACTTTGGTCACAAACTCTTTCATAATCCAAGTATTGCCTGTATCAGGAGCCAGGTTATCAGTGCCCCTCCAAATCAAATCTCACCAAGAATTAGGGTAAAATACTAATTCCTTATATTCAAGAAAACTACAAAAATATTAGTGACTAATTCTTGTTTCCCAGAACCAAGACCAAAAGTAATTTAAGCATTTTAAACTTGGGCTGATTCTACAATTTAAATACCCATGCCATTTATTGTCACTATTAATAACCATGTAATCCCACCAAGTAAGTTTGACAACTAAACTATTTTATAAATATGAACAACTAGTCCACATCATCTTATTTACAGATATCCAAAAGGAAGTTATCTAGAGCACATAGAAAACACAATTCTATAGCAGAGTATATATCCATGGTACAAAAATAAAAATATTTTTACAGCATATTTTCATCAAAATTCTGAAAATTTACAAAGTTGACAGCAATTATGTTATCACTGAGCCCTCATTTTTCAAAGCTAAAAATGTTGATGAAACAATTATATAAAAGCAAAGAGCATGCATACTTCTGAAGGAGCCATCTATGGTGACTATAACACACTCACCTTTACTTATTAGTTTTGCACTACTTTTGCTTTCTCCATCTTCTAAGGTTCGATTTGTGCTCTTTTCTTTTAAACCAAGGAAAGTACTCTCACAGGGTAAGTACTTGCTAGATACAATAATGTCTTCGGTGATTGGTTGACTAATACAGCTGTTAGCTTCAAGTACAGAGGCAAAGTCCCCCAGATGAGCAGCTTCACCAGGCTCCAACTGGGAGGAACTCTTAGCTTGGGCCACATTCTTTGAAGAAACTGGTAAAGATTCTTCATCACTATCAAATCCGAAAGGATCTTCTGAATTTTCATCTTCCACTTTAGGCTTCTTGGGAATTTCTGGGATATCTGGATTTAAATTAGGCCTCTTCTGGCCTAACTTAGCCATAAAGGTAGTCTCTCCCCATTTTGTACTGAGGGTGGTCCGTTTGTTGGAAAATACTTCATCAAATTTAGAGCTGCCATTTCCCCCTTTCCTGCTATATGTTTTCCCAAATCTGGATGTCATTTTGACACCTGTTTCATATTCTCTGTGGAAAATTAAGAAAATATAACCAATATTGTAATTAAAAATTTTAAACAGCACATGTAAAAATAACAAGTTGCCAAACAAGTATGACTGCTTTACCTACCACTTGCCATGATAGAACTCATTAAAACTCCAAATTGAACCAAGTCCATGTACAGTATTCATTTATACCACTTCATGTACTTAGGTATGCTAAGTATAATGATTAAAAAGCTTAAAATTTAGTACTCATCTTCTGAAAATAGTTTTGGTGTAAATAACTCAATTCTAAATGCACTGTAGCACGTCATGAAAACATAAATAAAATATAATTGCTATTTACCTTGATTCAGATTCGTTACTTTTGGATCATGCTCCATTTCTAGATTCCTAAGCTTTCACTATTTTAGACAAAAACAAAGGAAAAGTGGTACCACACTGAATCTCAAGTATAGATCTTAACTTAAAATCATGGGTCTCAGGCTAATTTAGTCTGACTTTAAAGATACTGTCCTTGTATTTCATAAACTTGAACGAGTCAGGCTCTTTAACATTACTTCCCTGGACAGCTAAATTATATAAAAAATAGAACTTTTTACTTTTATTTGTAAACTTAAAACAGGATTTGGTGATTCATTCAGATCTATATACACAAAAGACTGATGATTTGTATTAAAGAAAGAAAAGACTCGTTTGGAGAAACCTGTATCACTAATTAAAAGTCTCCAAAAAGCTTTAGGTTACATGAAATAAAAGGATAATTCCATTCAACAATATCCAAGCGCCAACTAATTCAAGATACTAGGTTAAGGAATCCTAGGAAAGGTTCCTACTCTCAAGGAGCTTTCATTCAATTTTCATGGGGGGACTGACTTGCAGGAAAGCAAAGGACCAGGGAAGAAGCATGCATAACCAACAGGAAGCCCACAAAGCACTGGGAGGAAGGGGAGGTGTGCACAGGCCTTGGAGTCAGGACAGGCTGGGTGACCTTGGGCAAGTCCCTTAACTGATCGCCTCACATCCAGAGCCATCTCTAGTCTCCCTGATTCATCTCTGGCCACCGGTCCCAGATGGCTCTGGAGGAGAAAGTGAGTCTGGGGGCTCCGTACAACACCCCCTCACTCCAATCCAATTCATGTGCTTGTGAAGACAACACCCCCCCCCCACGTCAAGGTTCTCAGGGATGAAGGACAAACATGATCACACTTTCATACTGTCAATGACTTGGGACATATTCTTTCACTAATAACCCCCCTTCCATTTAACTGTTATTAAAACTTGTAAAATTTGCATCCCTGAAACCCAGTTGAATTTATACCAAACTCTCAGAAAGGGGCCCACTTCAGGGCACTGGAATTAATGAGCTTGAAACGAACGCCCGTAGGTCACACACATGGGAAAACTTCCCCTTATTCTGAAAGACAAGGACTTTGTGTCAGGATTCGCTTTTTCCCCTCTTCTGAGGAAGTGCCGCCCCACTGCTCTTCGGGGAGAGTTCACCATCTCTTTTCCCCTTAACCTTGGGGGCAGGCACGGGAGGCGGCCCCTCTCCCGGCGCGGCCGGCGGAGCCCCTCCTGGGGCGGGCAGGGGCGGCCGAGGCCGGGGCGCTCTCACCTCCATGTGCACGGGCGCGGGCCTGGGGACCGGCCGGGCCGGGGAGCAGGGACCGGCCGGGCCGGGAGCAGGGCCCGGGTGACCCGCCGCCCCGCCGCCCCGCGCCCCCGCGCCCCCGCGCCCCCGCCGCGCACTTGGCCGCGGCGCGGGGGGCCCGGCCCCGGCGGCTCCCCCAACTTCCTCCGGGCGCCCGTGCCGGGCGGGGCCTAGCACTTACCCTGGGCGCCGAGCGGGTGGGGCGGAGACTCCGGGCTCCGGCCGCCGCCGCCGCCGCCGCCGCCGCCGCCTCGCTTTCCCGGCGGCCCCCGGGCGGCGCGGGCCGGGCAGCCGCGGGGGGGGCGCGGGGGGGCCCGGCCGGTTGGCGCGCGCGAGGCGGGGGACGGTTGACGCTCGAGGAAGAGGGGCCCGGGGGGGGGAGGGGAGGGGAGGAAGGAGCCCAAGAGTTGCGCCGCCGCTGCCCCGCCGCCGCCGCCGGCCGCGCCGGGCCAAGGGGAGTCCGCGGGGAGAGGGGGAAGGGGGGAGCGCCGGCGGCGGCCGCCCCGCAACTTCCCCCGCCGCCGCGCCGGGCCTAGGCCGCCCCGGCCGCGCTGCCGGCGCCGACTAGCCGCTCGCGCTGGGCCGCCGCCGCCGCCGCCGCCGCCCCCGCCTGCGCCGCCGCCGCGCCCGGTGAGTGGTCAGGGCTGGAGTTTGAGCAGGGCCCTGAACCATCTCAACGCCATTTGCGCTCCCCGGCCGGCCGCCCCCCTTCCTCCCCCAGCCGCCAGCTCCGTCACGGCGCTTCCCACAGGCCCCGCGCGGCCCCGGCCGGCGCAGCCAATCGCGGCGCCCATCGGGCCAACCGTCGCGCAGGCGCGGAGCGCCGCACGCGCGGGGACCCGCCAGGGGCTGGCCGCGAGGGCCGACGGGAGCTGTAGTTCCCGGGCGGACTCCGGGGGCGGGGGCGGGGGCGAGGCGCCTTGTTCGGCCGGAGACCGCCGGAGCGAGGGCCCGGGCCGGGGCCGGGGCCGGGCCGGGCCGCCGGGGCTCGGGGCGCCGCCGCCTGCGCCCTCCGAAGCTTCCGGCCGCGGCGGGGAGGCCGGGCCCGGGGCCGCCGCTTCCTCTCTACCGACCCGCCGCAGCCCGGACCGGAGCCGCCCGGCCGGGGGGCGCACGTGGAGCCGGAGCGTCGGGGCCCCCGCACCCCCCGCACCCCGCGCCCCGGCCCCCTCTGGACCCGCGCGGACGCCGGGGAGAGCTCGAGCCCCTCGTCTGGGGAGGACCCGAGAGGCTGCGCAGCCCCGGGCCGGGTAACCGGGCCGGCGCCGAGGCCCCTCCCGAGTCTCGGTCCCGCGTGTCTGTGTCTGTGTCTGCGTCTCCACGCTATGGCCGGCACCTCGCTATGTAAGTCGGTGGTTATTGACTCATCGGCTACTCTTTGTGTGGCCTAAACCTTCCAAAACCTCATTCGTGGAGAACCAGACCGACTGGAGCTCCTCGTGTTAGCGCTGCGGCGCCCGAGGGACCCGGGCCCGCCTGGTGCCTCGCCCCGCCGCCTCTGCGTGGTCGGACCTCCGTTTGCTCGTTTGAAACCGAGATGAGGGCCTTGAGCTGAAGGATAGCTGTAAGATGAAGCAACTTCACCACTCTCTCTTTGGGCTTTTTTTTGCAAGGCAGTGGGGTTAAGTGGCTTGCCCAAGGCCACACAGCTAGGTGTGTGAGGGCAGATTGGAACTCAGGGCCGGTGCTTTATCCCCGGCGCCACCCAGCCGCCCCAGATTAAGCAACTTGAACAAGGTATGAGGTTAGGTTTGTTTTTTAAATTATCTTATCATTTCTCTTCCCACTTAAAGTTTAATAAAAATATCAAAATTAAACCGTATTCACGATTTCTGTATCTATGTGGCCTTATTCTTGGGGAAGAAGGGACATTAATGGATCTTTAGTTGACTACTTGGGAAATTAATAATAATAATAATAGTTTGGGAAATTAATATTTTCCCCAAAGCCCTTCCATTCATATGCCTAAAGCTGTGAATGGACTGTGTGTTTCTGAAACAACTTTCTTCTAAATCATAAAGTCTGGTTCAAACAATCTGTAACAGTGTATTAGAGGAGCCTTGTCTGTAGGAGTTCATAGAAACCAGGTCCGGTTCAAGGCATTGCGTTGTTGCTTAGCCGTTGAATGATGAAAGCACCACAGATTGGATGCATTATTTTAAGTATAAATAACCCCTACCCTAACTTTGGTCCTCTACGCTTAAAATATCCTTTTTCCCCTTGTCAAAGCCAACTTTATTATAGCTAACTTGAATGGAAGTTAGGTCTGAAATTTATTCTTCTGGGTGTAGTCTCTGCAGAAGGGTTTTATTTGAACCAGTTTTGCTTTAAAAAGTCAATGTGAGACCTTGTTTTATAATTTTCTTTGAAGACTCCTTGTTGGGGTGCAGGCTCCACTTACTATAATTACTTCGATGATATAGTGGTGGGTGCTAATTAAAGGGTAATTATCATCAGAAGGAAAAGCTAAGATCAAAACCGAGCAAGGAGATCATTGCAAGACTTTTATACTAAAGGTGCATAGAGCTCACTGTTAACCCAGTCTAAATTCAAAGTATGTAAGCTCTTTATGGGATAGGCTCAGTAGTTAGTGGAGGGGCCAAGGAGTTAACAGACACTCCCCAGGCCCTTTTTAGTTATCTTCTTTCTCCCCCTATATTAAAATACTGAGCTAAAGAAATGTTGACTAAAATGAATGTGGCCATCTAGACTGGAGCCCTCCTGTAAGCAGATGCCATTGGGACCCAGGATTGAGGGACAGTCATGCCGGTAACTCAAGAGAGATGGATTGTGTTTAGGTTTTAGGATTTTCTTAACAAAACTAAGCTTGCCCAGTGCCTTTGTGCCCTCTTCTGGTCTGCAGGCTGAGGTTGCAGAGCTGCCCCCCTATGGCCTGGCCCCTAACTTCTTTCATTCTCCCCCCGCCTTTGGGCTCCTTTAGTTAATATCCATTTTCTTTGTTTCCCCAAGTACTTCCATCTACATTTCAAGAGAACAAACTTCTGAAGCTGGAGATGAATGCCATGATGCTTTCATGTTTGGGGCCTGCCTCCCCAAGGAGAATCTACTCTAAGCAACTTGGAGAATAGGAACAATGGCTTTAAACACCATCATCGGCACTCAGGGAAATATTACTGAAATTGAATCTTTATTAATGATGATGCCAGAAACAAACAAAAATATTGGCATTGTCTTATTATTACAGATAGTAATAGCTATAAGAGACAACCCCCCCTTCTTGTCTTCAGAAGAAGGGTAGAGCCTCCTACCTCCAAAGAAGGAAAAGTCCCAAGTGAATTTGCAATCACATTTGATTATAGGTTTCAGAAAATACCCCTGAGGAAAAATAATGGCAGTGGGGTGTGCAACCTATATTGGCCCCCCCCTTAAGCTAGCAGATGGTTCCAAATTGGAGTTCAGGAAAAATAAATTTTCCTTTTTATTTGTATGAACTTCTTTAGAGGAAAATGCCTTAAAAGTCATCTGAGAGAAGGGGAAGGGAGTAAACATTAAGCACTTAATATGTATTTTAAAGAATTTAATTTGCTGACAGGGTCAGAAGGGACCTTTTTTAAAAAAAAGAGAAATTTGTAAAGATCTTTGCCAGCTATTGTTTTTTTTATTCTTATTCTTGGTTTACTATTTCCTGAAGGGGAAAAGGAGGTCATTTTGGAGTGACTTAATATGTGTGTTTTGTTTTTTAGCTCTTAGGTACAAAATAAATACTTGGTATTTATTAAATTTCTTTTCCTTGGTGTGGAGAGTTTTTGTTCCTTTCCATTTCAGTAGATGGGGATCCATCCCTAATCCCTAGAACATACCCCTGTTTGTTTTCCAGGATGTCTTTTGGGATGTCTCATTAGCCTAAATATAAGTTAAGGAAAGGCAAAATGTGCTCTGGGAGCCCCTCTAACAAAGAAGGGAACTTACATCTGAGATTCTCAGGAACATTAGAGGACCTGAAAGGCTGGGTTTTTTCCTGGCTTGGGCATATTCAGTAGGTTGGGCTGCTGAGTCAGAGGAAGCCCAGTGGAACTAGGGTTCAAACACTTCCCCATTCTCCTTGAGGGTTCCATTTCCTTTTGGAGTCAGTCACTTCGCAAGTCCTGGACTGTTAGCCATGAAACCTCTCTGGTCTCTCTAGTTCTTTTGCCACCACCTTCATTCAGGCCTTGGCCCATCTGCTTGGATGTTGCAGTAGCTATCAGGCCCTCCTCCAGACTTGCCCCCCTTCCCTCCTTCAGCCCATCTTTTCCTGCTGCTCCCAGACTTTTCTTTAGGAGAGTTCTGGTTAGGTTTGGTCAGTTCAAAAGACCTTTTTCCTGGGTCCTCTCATTTTCCAAAGACCTTTGAATGGCATAGGATCATCCTGGGATTTAGACAGTCAGATGAGAAAATTAAAACCCAGGGAGGAAATAACTAATCCATGTTCTTTGAACTCCCTGCTGACCCCCCCCCCCCCCACTCTACTAAGCCTCCTAACAATGGTAGGATCATCTCACCTCTAAGTCGCCCAGCTGAAGACCTTCAGTTTAAAAATATAGAGGTCGAATGGGCAGTAAGAAGCAGAGCCAATTATCAGTGGAAGGACTTACTTAACCATTCACTGCCAATCAGTGAACTGAAGAAGGCCTCGTGATCTTATTTTGGGGAAACAAAAACAAAAGTCTGAAGGCATGCAGCATGGGATAGATTGCACATGTTAAATAGATTAGGAAAGTAATTTTTTATTAAATCCATAATCACAGTTTATCCTTTTATTTTTCAAAGCTTAAAAAAGATCTGCTCCCCTTAAAAGGTATCAGTCTCCCTTTATCTTTGATAATAAGTGATCCAGGGATTCATTTTATTGGGAGAAAATACCTAGTCTTGTTCAAGGCCTTCCTTCTACCCAGACTCCCCCTCTGTGGACAACTGCCTCTCTTGCCCAACTGGCCAGTTTCTTAAATGTAAAATGAAATGCCACCTCCTCCAGCAACCTTTTGGCATCTCCCCTTAGACTGTAAGTTTATTGAAGGTAGGGACTGTTTTTGCCTTTCTTTTTATCCCCAGAGCTTCCAGAACATTTCACCCCTCAAATCTTATCCTTTTTTACCTCTCTTTATAGCTTGATCATCTGGTTATCAGTGGGTGTCATATCCCTTATATTAGCCTAAAGTTCCTTGCAAGCAGTGACAGAGTTGGTGCTGAAGAAATTTCCTCATTCTCTAAATTAATAAATATGCCAACCCTTGGAATTTTCAGTTCAGAATAGGCTGGACTCTGTGGTTCAGTCCATCACTGAAATCCTTCAGATGGGAATAAGCATTTGAAAAGGAGACCCCAGGAGAGTAGAGAGGGGACAGGAGGTGAATGAGAGAGAAGGGGGGTATGGGAGAGGAGGTGACCTTATGGTACCAGACTGGGGAAGGGGTGGTAAGCTCAAAGGAAAGTCAGACTGTGAGGGGAGTCAGACTGGAGGAAGGGAAGAGAAGGGAAAGGAGGTGACTCCCCTGGGGAGCCAACTTGGGGAGGAGCCACTCATCTGGTCATCCCTCCGTGTGAAAGCCAACTCCACTGGTAAAGGTAGGAGGCTCTTTCTCTGCCAGCATGATCAGGTTGCAGGAATTTGGCTTAATGGTAGGAGGTTTTCTGTGCTGGGTGTGACTGGCCCCAAAGGAAACAAGTGCTCATTAGCTTTACAAAGGGCTCAGTTCTCCCAGGAAAGCCGAGGCTGCATTTTCTGAGGCCTTCCTCTCCGTTCTCTGGGCAGTGTGGGGCAGTGGGGTACGCTTTCTCCCCAAAGGAGTGGAGCTTAGGATTGGACCCTGAATCTTGCCCAGGCCCTTCTGGAAGCCTCACCCACAGAGGGCACAGTATGCAAATGCCAGTTGACACCATTTTTAGGATGGCAAGATCTAGTGACTCAGCCAGAGGGTCAGCCACTAATATTGCATAGGAAATACAGAGGAAAATGGTGTCCAGATGCTTCAATACAATTAGACTCCAAATAGGATTGGAAAATCTTAGACAAGACCCTCCAACTGAGGACAACCAGCACTCCTCACCCGGGGCTGCCCTTCACTGTTTGCTTCAGAGAGGCAAGCAAGGACCCTCAGATTCTGAATTTGGGATTTTTAGTCAGGAAAAGCTGGGCTCCCACTTCTGAGCACCTTTCTGGGCATCTGTGTCCTCTTCTGTAAGCTGACCTCTAATGTCCTATTTTAACCCTAAATTTCCAGTTCTGTGGACCACCCCCTCCTTGCCAGTCATCCCTCACATCCAAGGACTGGACTCACCCCTTGCTGGGCCTGTGTAGTGCTCAGCAGTAACATCCAGTCTGTGTTCAACCTAGTCAGAAAGCGGCCAGTCCTTGAAAATAAGTTTTCTTGCTGGTAATGGGCACCTGCTTTTTCCTCTCTTCCCACCTCCTCCGGCCAGGAGGTTCCCTCTTGTGAGGAGCAAGCTTTAGAAAAGGAAAGAAGGGAAGGATTTCGATGTCAGAAATGCTTGCAAATAACATGGTTCGGGAGTTTTTGTGAAGAAGGAAGGAACTTGAAGGACTGAGCTTCAATCCCCTTAGGGTCCCTGGTGACAATTAGCCATAGTCTCTCTGGGGCCTTTCTCCATCTGCTGCATCATGCTCACTCCCCCTGGGCTCCCGTGGGTCTCTTTCTTGGTCTCTTCTTCTTCCAACTCCTCATCTGGGGCAAACTAAGGCCCAACAAGTAGAGTCAGCACCCTTGCACCAGAGGCCTCCCTCTCGAATCCCCTTCTTTGGGTCACTGTTTCATTATGGATGAGTGTTGGCTCCTTGGACTGAAAGACGATCCATCTCCCAGTGAATTTTCCCAGTTTGAGGCAAAGCCTCTTGGAATGAGAACATGAAAGTCCCCTAGCAGAAGAATTGGGTTGATTTACAAATTCTGAATTAGGGAGAACTTAAATCACTGGGGGGGGGGGGGGGGACAAACCCACCCTTCCCCAAACACAAGCCCCCACTCTTCTGTGTGCTGGTGAAACCCTAGACTGGCCAGGGTCCGTGTGGTCATGAATAGTGTATGCTTTGGCAGTTAGACCTTAACCCACAGTATCTGCCAAACTTTCTGTAGTTGTTTGTACCTACCTCTATTTGATTATTCCCCACCTCCATCCTCTTCTCCCACTAGAGGAGGCTGGTGACCAGTGGCTAGAGATCTGGGCTTGGAGTCCGGAAGACGTGGTCTCAGACATTCCCTAGCTGTTTCCTCAGCTGCAATATGGGGATGATAATTGTGAGCATCAAATGGAATATTTGTAAAAAAAAAATGCTCTTCCCCCTGTATCTGGTGCATTGTTGTTCAGTCGTTCAGTCAGGTCCACCTCTTGGTCAGACCTCTGGACTACAACCCACCAATGCTGGCCATTGGGTATTCTTGGAAGGATCCCGGAACTGCCTTCTCTAGATTAAGGCAAGAAGAGGTTTGCTGGGGCAGCTAGGTGGCGCAGTGAATAGAGCACTGGCCTTGGAGTCAGGAGTACCTGGGTTCAAATCCAACCTCAGACACTTAATAATTACCTAGCCGTGTGGCCTTGGGCAAGTCACTTAACCCCATTGCCTTGAAAAAAAATCTAAAAAAAGAGAGAAAAAAAAGAAGAGGTTTGCCATGCTAAATTTGAACTCAGATCTTCCCTGTCTCCCAGCAGGTTTTCTAGAAATCCCTCCCTCCCCTGCAGCCCTATGAGAACTTAAGCTCTTTCAGGCTACAAGATTTGTCTTAATTTTGTATCTGTTTTTCCCTTGAAGCCTATGAGGTATTGGAACTTCAAAAGTAACTACTGGACCTTGATGATGAATTCTCCCCCTGCAGGGAGCAGATTAAGCTCAGGTTACAGGGGCAAAGTAGAAGCACCCCATTGGAAGAGATTGCAAGTGCAGGGTTAAAGGGCTTATATCATCTGGTGATGGACGGCATTCGAATCAGGGACTCATAGATATGTTTGTATGTAAATATGATATACAATATTATAATAAGAATTAGGCATTGTAGAGCATCCATTGAGTGTTTGCAAAGTATTTTATTGGGTCATTTGATCTTCGACAACCCTGGAAGTGGATACCATTATTATTCCCATTTTATAGATAAGTAAACTGAGGCATACCAGATGAAGTGACTTGCAGTCATTCAGCTAGTCAGTATCTTAGGCATTGAACATTTTAGGATTTGAACTCAGTCCTCACTCTATCTACTATACTACTTAATTGTCCCTGATATTTTCATATTCATTGAAAAAAAATATGGACCCTTAGCCCGTGTAGGCAGGGCCAATTTTCCCATAGCGGTCCTTGTGCTCTTCAGTTTGGTTGTTGGTAATTATGGTACAGAGCATGACCATGTGGGCTAGATGGGACTGCACCCCTGTGTGGGCATCCATGCCCTAGTCCCTACCACTCAGGTCTCTTCTGTGTGATGGCCACAGGAGGTGATGGTCAAGGTAGAGCCTGCCACTGTCCAGTAGTCTAGAGCTCAGGGCAGAAGACGTAGTCTCTCCAGAGGCTAGGAGCTTGCTTCAAACGAGTGGGCCAAGGAGCTCTGGGGCACCTCCGCCTTGCTGCATTGGTTCTTGGGGCACCTGCTGCACTCCAGCCGCCAGCCGCCCGTGACCTACTTTTGGAGGTGGGGAATCAGGAGGTGTGACTCCAGCCCAGCTGGAGGCAGACACCTTGCTAGCTTTGGAACTTTCTGGCCCAGACTGGCAGACCAGAACTGCAGTGGTGTGTTGGTAAGTAAGAGTCCGTCCACAAGGAAAACAGGCCTGCCTCTGGCCCAGGAAACTGGGGCCTTGGGGCTCCAGCTCTGCCCATTTTTGTCAAATATTTTTTGCAGTTAGTTGATCCTTGATATCCTTGATATCAAGATATCCCTGATATCAAGATATCCCCTGCTATAGAACGCTGTTAGAGTCCAGTCATGAACGGGGCAGATCAAGACTGGATGCTTCCAGATGAAAGCCAGTTGTTGAGGTCTCTGGTTTGAGACAGATGTATGCCAGCTGTTATATTAGTTAGGCCATTCATCTCTCCCAGTCTTGAGTGAATGGATGAAAAAGGTAAATGCCTTTTTATTTATGAAAATACTATATGCCATGAAGATAACCATGGTGTATGGGGTCACCTAGATATGGGGGGGGGGGTTCTCTCTAATCCAGGCAGCATAGCCTTAGGGTATCATTTCCCAAACTTAGGTTTGCAAGGTACTTTAAAACACTTCTTTACCTCATTTGATCCTTTGAGTGAGGCAGGTGCTATTATCATCATCCCCATTTTACAGGTGTGATGGTTGAGGAAGACAGATTAAGTGACCTGTTCAGGCCACATTTGAATTCAGTTTTTCCTCATCTGTCTCCACTGAATCACCTCACTGCCTGGTGAGTCCCTTGCCTTCTTAATGCCTCAGTTGCTTCATCTATAAAATGAGAATGATATTTTCTGATGACTTCTGAGAGTTTGACCTTGAAAGTAATCATTAAATTAAATATCTGTTAACCTACAGAGTTTGTCCTAATAAGGGACAAATGCTAAACTCCAAAGTTTGGCCTCAAGAGCAAAAATAGAATTAGGTGTTCACTTCTGAAAAAACTTAAGACTAAAATCAAATAGAATTATTCTGTTAGACATGAAGTTTATTCTCTAAGAATTATCATGAAACCTTTCTTTGGAGGCCATTGTGCTAAGGTCCCCCTGAGCAAAGGATGGCAGGGATATTTATACATAAGAAAAGGATAAAGTAATCATTATACCTCCTTGGAGGCCAGTCTGAACAAATGTTATCTTGTCTGAATGAGGATGCAGTTATCTTCTTCCTAGAAGGAAATTTCTGGCTAATTCTAATTATCTCTCTTCTTGAGAAGGCAATTTACATATGGAGAGATAACATTCCATTTCTTTCAAGAATAAGAAAACAGACTTTTTACTAGAAATACAGTTTTGAAAGACTTAACTGACTTTTCTAGTAATCAGTCAGCAGTCACATGATGGAGGGGAGTCCCCATACTTTGTGGAGGCCTTAGCATAACTGATAAGGTATAGAGATCTTGGGGGAGAAGTCATTCCTCCCAGCAAGTCCTCCTATAACCTGTATGTTAACCTAATTTTGTCTCTTATTGGTACAACTCTGGAATTTAAAAGATTTTTTTTTTTTGAGATCAAACTCATGAAGCTCCATGTTTAATATTACACAGGTATGCATGGGCTCTGGCTAGAAAACCAGACCTCAAAAGGGAGTTTTGGAGAGGGATCCTTGGGCCATTTCAGTGTTGGAGCAGCCTTCTACTAAGGATGGGGCAGAGGATCTGGAGATCAGATAATCCATTAAAAGGAGCATCTTATGAGTTATGCTAAAGATGTCCACTGAGCTATGTAAATCTCCCTCCTCCAGGATGTCTATGCTACCCAGTGACCTTTGATATGTTATTAGAAGTCAGCATTTCACTTGCAGAGTATGATGATGAATGTAGGACCTCATTCCCATTAGAAGACTGAGAGCATCTCTCAGATAGGAGCAGCTTCTATTTTTGTATTCCCTACTTCCCTAGCACAGAGGACTATTTATTGAAGTGAACTTTAATAACTTTGCAAGTGAGCCTAGGACAGTGGCAGGTTTTTGCTAGGCACAACATCAAATCCCAGCTCTGCAACTACCAAAGAGTTGACCTTGGCCAGACCCCTTCACTTTAGTGGGTATCAATTTCCTTAACTTCAAAATGAAGGCTTTGATCAATATGATCAATAAGTTGTGTGGGCTGTTTACATGTTTCCCAAAGAAATCTGTGTGAATTCTCTCCATGCTCTGTGTTTTCAATAAGAAATAATCTGCTCAGGGTAGCCCTGGGTACTCATCTAATACAAAGGCGTTGCTCTCGAAAAGATTTTATCATTTCACTGATTAAGTATGAAATTTGTCCTTGCTTAAGATCAATAATTTCTACTAGTATCACATAGATGAAAAGCCTGGACAGGAGATACTGAAAGGTAAATAATTAGCCAATTCATACAAGATTTTGGTTTGGGCTTAATGTTAAAAAAAAAAAAGGATAATAATCCTTTTTAAGAAAATTCAAGTCTTATACTGAGAAAGGCACCAAGTTTTGAATCAGATGGTCCCAAATTGGTGTCCCGGCTCTTCCACTTAGCAGCTTTGTGACCACAGTTTATTCATCTGTAAAATGAGAAGTATTGGACAGCTCTCTTCAGGTCCCTCCCAGCTCTAATAGTCTTTTGGATGGTGAAGTATCAGCACTTGGAAATAAATTCAAGATGTGGTAGAATGTAAGTCTTTTACCATTCCTAGTCATTAGATCAACACAGGCCAAAGAACTTCTCCCAGTGCGATTCTGAACCTTCATTCAGCAAATATTTATTATCCACTGAATGTGAGCTGATTTAAAGGCTATAATAGTTTAAATAGGCCCCTAATTAAGGAATTTCCTCAGCATTCTTCCTTTGTGTAATCTTTTGCCCAACAATTCCTTCCTTTGGTTTTGGAATGTGCATCATTAAATGTTCATTTAGGGCTGTTGTCTGGTTACAAAAAATGTTTTAAACTTTTTTTTGTATAAAATGATACAAATTGAAAAAAATGGGGCTCTAAGAACATGGATTGAATGGGGGAGAAAAAAATGCTTTATTGTGCCCTTGTTTTGTACTAGACTCCGTGTGAAGCAGTAGGAAAACAAATTACCTAGAGGGAGGTCCCTGCCCTCAAGGAGCTTCCATGCTAATTGGGAGAGAAGGCTCCTGGAGGGGTAAGATGGTGGGGAGCCTGGGGAAGACCTGGGTTCAGATCTGCCCCCATCTCGCTCTCCCTCTGAACTAGTCATATCACCCACTTGGGTCTCACTTCCTCCTCTCTAAAGTAAGAAAACTGAACTAGATGGTTTTGGAAGGGCCTATGCCTTGGATCCGCCCTCTCCTGGCCTCCCCATCCTTTGGCCCCCACCAACCATAGTTCATTTGACAACATCGCCATCTGGTGGCCCAAAGATTGAAGTTCCAGAGACACTTTGAGAGCAGCCTTGCATCCCCACCCCCACCCCACCCCCAGCCTAGGTAGGTCTCTCTGGAAGTCTTGGCCTTAATTTTCTGAACATTTAACTGAACTTTGTCAATAGGAGAGGCTGACAATACCTGTCACTTGCGCTTAGGTCCAAAGGTTTAAATCTTTCTGGAAGCATAAGCTTCTAGAGACTCTGATGGTCTTCTGGGCCACCTTCTCATGTCCCAGAGGAGGAAACTGAGGGTCAGAGAGATCATCTCCTGACCAAGGTCACACATCTTGTAGTAGGACCAACAAGCCAGTGTTCAAACACCAAGGTTAGGACTCTTTAGGCCACATACATTCAAGTCTGGTGATCCAAGTGCTAGGAGCACTTGTTTGGTATTTTTTAAAATAGCTAGCTGGGGAGAGAGCAGTTTTTCTCATTCTTTGTCAACTTCACTACTAGATTAGTTTTTTTATTTTATTTTTTCAAAAAATTTAAACATCCCAAATGGCATATTTCCAGCTGACTTCAGATTAGTTTCTTCTTTAAAAAAAATACTTCAAAAATTTAAACATCCAAAAAAGAGCGTTTCTAGATGACTTCATTACTGGATTAGTTTTAAAAACTTTTTTTGAAAAATGCCAGAAAAGAACATCTTCATATACACAACATTGCTTACTTTAAAAACATCAACCATATAATGAAGTCTATTTACTTCTCTTAATTGAATATTTTTTTTCTTTTGTTTGTGAATCAATCAACTTACTTTCAATGCTGCCCTCCTTCTCTGTGCTCCTTTTTTAAACTTCCTTCTGGTCATCTTCATTTTTTCTTAAAGCACAGAATTTGATACCACTAAATTACTCAAGATTCTTTGAAATCATCACTTTCATTATTTCTTCCCTTACTGTAATATATCAAAATTTGTTCAGCCTCTCTCCAGGTATCTGAGATCCCCTTAGATACTTTTTCTTTTTCTTCCCTCCCCCTTCCCATTTTTAATCTTCCACATCTAGGTCAGGGAAGTTTGTTTTACTTGTGACTATTCCCTCTCTGAATTATCTTTTCTCTTACATCTCAACCCCTCATGCCCGCAGATCAGTCTTTAAAGTAAATTTCAAAATATTCAAAAGATCACCCATTCTTGCTGTCTTTCAATTGCCCTTCTTGACTGTCCAGGTTTGGGGAGAAACAACTCAAAATTAGGCCTGGAAATTGACAGCTGGGAAGAAGGAGACTTCATGGATAGCTTATGCAGGTAAAATGATAATGGAAGGAAGAGGAATCTAGATGCTGAAAAAAATAGCAGTTCTGCAGGGAATTTGAGGAGCCAGATCAGAGTTGGAAGGAGAAGCTTTGAAGTCTATATGAGAGGAGGCAATCTGGGGAAGTAGATATGGTGCCTGGGTTCAAATACTGCCCCATTGGGTTACCTTGGACAAGTGGACTTCAGATCCCTAAGGGATTGGAGTAATTTCCTTACACTATTACAACTATATGTAATCACGATGTCTCAGTTTCTCCATCTGTAAAAAAGGACAATAAAACTTGTTTCTAAATTTTTTTTTTTCAATAAATGTTCCCTATCCTCCAGAAATAGTATTCCTCCCCAGTAAGGGTAATATTGCAGCAATTTCGGCCTATTAGGACAGGACACTGAAATATTTATTTTTACTAGCAAGATGAAATGGTATATTTTCACAATTCCTTTTTGACATTGTGGTTCAGTGTCTGAATTTTCATTCAGAGCAATACCCTGCTTAGCAGTACATTACATTGAAAATACATGTGGAATATCATCTAACATTATCCTTTTTTTCTTTTATTAATCTATTCCTTCAAAAACCATGCCCCCTCTACACAAATAAAAATAAAGTGTTCAATACATATCTGCATAGACTAGCAAAATCTATTGCAGCATTTGCTACATCTGAAAATATCTCTGAGTTAATCATATCTCTCTCAGCTGGATGAGTGAAGTGTTCCATCTTCATTCTTTAAGTCTTATGATTTATCATTACATTCTAAAATCTTTCAAAGTTATTTTCTTCTATGATGTTGATATTGTGTAAGGCAGGTAGGTGGTACACTGAATATAGAGCAAACAGCCTGGAGTCAGAAAAACCTGAGCCATCCAAGTTCAACACTTAACTAGCTGTGTCAACCTGGCCAAGTCATTTAATCAGTTTGCCTCAATTTTCCTCACCTTTAAGATAGGAATAATTATAACCTCTACCTCACATATTTGTTGTGAAGATCAGGTGAGATCAATGTAAAGGACTTAGGACATTGACCAGCACAAACCAAGTTCTATTGAAAAGTTAGCTATTTTGTTTTAGGTTTTTGCAAGGCAAATGGAGTTAAGTGGCTTGCCCAGGGCCACACAGCTAGGTAATTATTAAGTGTCTGAGGCTGGACTTGAACTCAGGTACTCCTGACTACAGGGCCGGTGCTCTATCCATTGCCCCACCTAGCCACCCCTATGTTAGATATTTTTACTGTATAAATTGTTCTTCTAGTTCTGCTCACTTGACTCTGTATTAGTTCAAAGAGGTCTTCCCAGTTTCCCATGAAATTTTTAGTTTGTTGTTTCTTATGACATAACATTTTCTTCCATTCAGAAACTCTAATTTGTCCTAATCATTCCCCCATTTGAGTTTTTTTAGGGCAAAGACACTGAAGTGGTTTTCCCTTTCCTTTTCCAGCTCATTATACAGATGAGGAAACTGAGGCAAAGAAGGTGAAATGCCCATTACTGTGTCTGAGGTCAGGGAAGAATTCAATAAAAACCCCCAAAACAAATAATGGACCCCCGGTTCAGACCCCCAGCTTAGATGAACATTTGATATTGAACACAGATTCCTGACCGGGTGTGAGTATCCTCTAACATCTTCTCTCACTCTTAGACTGTGTGAAAGGAAGGAAGAATTTCAACAAGTACAGGTGTTGGAGGAGGGAGGGAATTAAGGCAGAGTGAGAAGAGAGAATTCCAGTTATCAAAGATTTACTATGCTTGCAAGGGAGTTAATTGAGAAGCAAGTTTGTTCACTGGGAATCTTCCTCTCATGCAAGCACAGTAGGGAGGTCAGTCCCTAGACTCCTTGTCCTCCAGCAGAGATGGACTATAGAATTCTTCTGAGTTTGCATAGAATCTCTTTCTTCCAGTCTAAGAGCTCAACTTCACATTTTTTTGAGGTAAATTCTTCCTGGTTTTTGGTCAAGACTGGCATCTTTATTTAGCATTTCCTGGGAAGGATTAACTCTATAGCTCTTTCCGACCTGGAGTTCTGACTCTGTGATCTTTTCCTTTCAATGTCTCTAAAATTTCCAATTTTAGTTGAAGAAAAAGTAAGAGGTTGACTGACAGCCGGTTTTCCTCCCTGGCTGGGAGTTGACTAGAGGGCATATAGAAGAAGAGTCGGAAGTCAAAGTAAGCATTCCCAGGGTCTCATCTATCCAGAGGCAATTGGGTAAGGCCTGGAGTCAGGAAGACCTGAGTTCAAATCCAGTCTCCTATTCACAAGCTGTGTGACCTTGGCCAAGTCACTTGACCTCTGTTTATCTTAGTTTCCTCAATTGTAAAATGAGAATAAAATAGCATCTTCACACTGTTTTTGCTCAGCACAATGTTTAACACAAAGATATTCTATAAATGTTTATTATTATTATTAAATTCATCTCAGGTGGCTAACCAGGAGGAGTGAATGGAAAGTTTAAGAAAAGCAGCCTTGGGAAAATGGTAGACTTTTTCTGAAGACCCCATTTTCTTTTCTCAACTGGTTGATGAAAATGTTTGTCCTTGGTTCTAGACCACAACATCAAGGAAATGATGCCATCACAAGTACATGAATTGGATTTGAGTGAGGGGATTATGCTAAGTCCCCAGCCTCACTTTCTCTTCCAGAGCCATCTGGGTCCATTGGCCAGATAGGAATCAGGACAACTGAAGATGGTCCTGAATGCAAGGCAATCAGGGTTAAATGACTTGCCCAAGGTCACAGAGATTGACCAAAGACCTGATTGCCTTCCTTGGATGGCCTGAGGTTATACTGCCTGGATAGATGACCATTGTCTGCTCCTTCTGATGTCCTGTCCACTCCTGCCATAGAGGCTAAAAGGAGCAATAAGATAAAAAATTGAGGGAATAAGTCTAGGCAAAGGAGAAGCAAAGTTAGAACTTTTTGCAGATGATATGATGGTCTACTTAAAAATTCCTTGAGAGTCAACCAAAATTAATTGAAACAATAACTTCATCAGTGTTGAAGAACGTAAAATTAATCTATATAAATAATGAGCATTTGTTATATATTGCCAACAGAGCCCAGCAGGAAGAGAGAAACTCCATTTAAAATGACTTCAGAATATATAAAATACTTGGTAGTCATTATCCTAACTAAGATGCACAGATGAACTGTGCCAATACAGCTGCAAAACAATTTTTATGGTAATAGAAACAGACCTAAATAATTGGAAAAATATTAATTGCTCGTGTGTAGGCTACACCAATATAGCAAAAATGATAATACTTCCCAAATTAATTTGCTTATTCAGTGCCATACAAATCAAGCTACCAATATATCATTTTATACAACTAGAAAAAAATAATAATGAGATTCATCTGGAGTAACAAAATAGTCTGAGAGAATGAAAAAAGTGGGAAGGAAGGAGCCCTAGAAAAAAATACCATATCTGAAATTGCTTTACAAAGCAGTAATAATTACAATTATTTGATACCTGTTAAAAAAGGAGAAAGATCATTTGATAAAATATATCAGTCACAATTGTAATGATATATTGTTCGAAAGAACTAAGAGATCATTTTCAGGAGCACCTGGATCTTGAATAACTGATGCAGAGGAAAGTGAACAAATAATGTAGTCTCTATATTCTAGAACAACATTGTGAAAATGTACAATTTTGAGAGACATAAGAACTTAGATCAGATCAAAGCAATGACTAACCATGATTGTAGAGAACTGATAATAAAGAATGAGATCTGACGGAGAGGGTGAAGGGACAAATAAGCAGAATGAGACTCATTTTGGGGCAAGTCCAATGTGGAAATTTATTTTTACTTTGTTGTAAGACTTCTGTGGCTTTTTTTTTATTCTCCCCACTCCTCCACCCCCCAGTGTTGGGATGGAGGGAAGTGAGAGGCAGAGAAAACTAATGCTTGTTAACTGAAAATAACTTTTTAAAAAAGACATATAGCATGAATCGACATTTCTAAGCTCTCCTGCCCACTTTCTAAATGAAAAGAAATCAGGTCCAGGAAAGAAGGCAAGGTCACTCTGTGGTTCCCGGAATAGTTGGCAAGAATACCATCTACAGAGTGTCCCCACTGGTGATCTCGCTCCATCACACACAGCATGTTCTGGTCCCACTAAAAGAAACTCTACCTGTTCTCTAACGATCTTTTGTGATAAATTGTTTATAGAGAGAAGAAACTAATGTTTCTGTGACATAGAGAGGACAAAGGATACTTCTGATAAGCTGCCTACCCTGGGGAAGGAGGTGAGGAGCTGCTAATACTATCTGGATGTTTAGAAGTTTGAAAAACTGTCTCAAACTGAAGAGGAATTTGATGTTTTTAGTGAGGTTTTGTTTTGTCTTCTGGAGAGGGTTGAAGATGGAAGGAGGGGTGTGTGTGTGTTTTCCTGCTTTAGAAAAGAGTGAGGATACACTTGCATACTCTTCTTTCTTTCTCCATAAGGTGGGCTTACTGATGGGCATAACCTATGATCCCTGGCTGAATTTACCTTTGGAGGTAGCTAGCTTTCCTTTGCTCTTCCCAAGAGCCTAAAAGTATCTCTCAGTCATCATTCCTGCTTCACCTGGAGTTGCATCCACACGCCAACAAGGGGGATGCTAGAAAGGAGCCTCTCTTCCTGGAGGTACTTTCTGCAGGTCATTATCATCCCCTTCTATTCCCAGTACTCTATGTGCTTCTCCCTATTCTGAATCATTCTTTAGTCTCTTCTGAGCTATAATGTATATGAATCACTATTAGATACAGTTAAAGCTAAGTTTAACTGACTGAGCTAATTTTATTAAATGTTAAGCTAATCAAGCCTTTATTTTCTCTTCCTTCCTCTTTCCTCCCCACCCACTGAAAAAGAAAGCCTTTGTAACAAATATGCATAGTCAGGCAGAACAAATTCTCCCATTGGCCAGGTCCAAAAATATGTCTTATTCTTCATCTTGAATCCATCAGTCAACTGACATTTATTAAATGCCTACTGTTTGCCAGCCCCTGGACCAGGTACTGGGGTTGCAAAAAAAAAAAGGCCCCTCTCCCACAAATGGGGAACAGATAATTCCATTTTAATAAACAGTGACTCATATACTTGCCTTGTCTTTAATATAATCAATATCATCTCTAAATCTGTTTGCTTAATTGGTTTATTCTCATCTTTGTGAAGAGCCCAGTTGCCTGTAATTTATTATGAACAATCAACCAAGACTGTGTTATTTCCAGTGATCTTAAATGATCCCAAGGTCTGTACATTCTGGAGACGTGAGTCAAGGAAGCTTATGTTTTTGGGAAGGGGGTCAACTGCTGGCATTGGATTGGAAAAAGAGAGACATTTCACTAACTTCCTTATCTAAGTACAAGCTCTAATCAATCTTTAGCCCTTTGATCTGTTTCTCCAGCAACTCATTAACTAGGTGAAAGGTAATTTTTTTTTCAAAGATAACTTCCATAAAACACCATCAATCTTTTTATACAGTTGTCAGACTTTTACTTCATAAACTTACAGAATCTCAGGGTAGGGAGGGACCTCAAAATCATATGATCCAAACCACACCTGAGCATAAATGATCAACGATTTCTCTGAAAAAACAAAACAAAACAAAACAAAGCACTATCCAAGCCTCAACTTGAAGATTCTCAGTAATTGGGAAGTCCCTCCAGACAGAGGCAGTCCTTGTTGTTAGGTGGTTTTTCCTTATGTGGAGCAGATCTCCTGCCCTCTTGCCCTATGGAATGGACATCCCTGGACAGATAATCATGTCTGTTCAGTAGAGCCCAAAGCTTTCTTTTTATCAGCCTGGATGACCTCAGTTCTTTCTCTGATTCTTATACTGTCCTTTTCTCAAGCCTCATTTCTCTTCTGGGATTCTTTTGGGTCTGACTCATCAACCAAAGATGCCCCAAATTTTAAAATGGGTCTCATATATAATAAAAGCTTCTCTTGGAAAGACCAAGTGAAACTAAAGACAACATTGGGGAAAACTGAACAGTAAGTCCCCAATAGTTGACTATAAAACGACACTATAAAATTAGCTTTGTTTAATATATTTTTTTCATTTCAGTTTTTTTGATCTGGATGAAGTAATGAAATTTTTTTTTTATTTTTTAACTTCCGTATGCATGTAGGATGTACATTATATACTGACTTCTATTGTTTAGCTCAACTAGTCTTCTTGCTATTCCTCATATACCACATTTCAAATCCTGGCTCTTTGCTTTGGCCTATAGCTGATCTATTCTCCAGGCCTAGAATACTTTTCTTCCTCACCTCTGACTCTTAAAACCCCCAAGTGTTTCCAAGACTTGGCTAATTCCTTCCAGTGTTAATGTTTCCCTTCTAATACCTTTTAAAAATGTTGACTATAGCTCTTAAATTCATTGTCAAATGATGAATTTGAACAAGCTTAGGGGTGATAACTAACACATAGATGATCACTTATAAATGCTTGTTCTTCCCCTTCCTCTATTTCTTTATCTGTGGACATATTGATGCTCACTCCATCTTTTGAAGAGGACCAATGACATTCCAGTGATGTGTTGACTTGCCAGTGAATTGGATTTAAGTGAGGCAGTTACACAAAGTTGTCCACCTCACTCTCTCTTCCAGACTCATCAAAGTCCAGGACAAAATTCAAGATGTCCAGTAATGACCTGGAATATATATATAGTAGATGATCTTAGCAACTGATTGGATGGGGGGAAAGAGAAGAATAGAGGTTGACTCTGAGGCTGAAAATCTGTATTGGGTGGGGTGCCCAGCACAGAAATGGGGAAATCAGGAAGAGGGAGAGGCTTAAGGGAGAAAATTGTTTTCATCATATTGATTTTGTAGCCTTATTTGAAGTGAGGGACATGCAATTGGACATGGTCAATAGGTACTTGATGGAGGCCTGGAACTCAGGAGACTAAAGCAAGATGTAAAGTCATCTATGTTTAGGAATCTTCTGCAGAGAATTCAGTCATTGAAGTCATAGATACAAATAAGATAGATTCCTGTAGAGAGTGAAAAGAGATGATAGAGCCTTGAGGGCTATCAATAGTTTGGAGAAAGCATTTGGATGATACTCCTGCAAATGAAATTATGAAGAAGTCCCCATATGGGTAAGAGAAAACCAAAAAAGGACAATATCATGAAAACCAAAGAAGATAGAATCCTGGAGTAGAGTGTTCAGAGCGAGTCCTGAAAGCAGAGAATTGGTTAACATTGGAGAATGAAGTTTCTGAATAAGGTGGTTTGAAAACAAGAGAAGAAATGGAGGCAATTCTGTCTGAGAGATACACAATTCTTATATGAGAGATAGCTTGAACAGTTGGGAGCTCAGGGATGGAGGGTGAAGACAACTGGGAACCCATTAAACAAGTGCTTTTCATTTTATTTTATATTTTTCTTTTAGGGAAAGTATTCTGATTTCAGAGTAGGGTTGAATAACTTGGAATACAATTTCTTTGAAGGGGATGGTCAAGTCATTATTAGGTCCATGGTGGATTTAAAAACTCTAACAGATACCAGGAGCTTTTCCTACTGAAAGTGAGAAAATGTCATTTAAAAAGCATCAGCAGGATCACAAATGACAATGTATTCACACCCCTTTTACGTCCAAAAGATTAGTTCTTGAACAGCACGAAGAGGATTTAGATTTTCTGAAAACTGATTATTCCTCAAGTGATTCTGCCTACGTTGCCCATGGTTCCTGCTTCTCTTCTTACTGCAAACTTCCATTTTCACAGCAGGACTTTCCTAACTGATCCTTAACCCTTGTGTTCCTTCCTTGCTACAGGTTCAAGTTTTAAGACCACCTCTAATACCTCAGTGAAGAAGATCTGATCTTGAATCTGGTAGGTTTATGTGGAAAAACCAAAATCATATTCATAACCTTGATTCCACTAGGATATTTGGACCCCATTAACTTCAAGGTGATCAGATAAGTCCATATGGAATTTACCATCTTGGGGCACATTTGTTTCCTAAGACAGGGATTTTGTGGGACAGATTTTTTTCCCCTTGAGGTTATTATAGGACAGAGGGGAAGACTCAAAACATTTTAGTCTTCAGGTAACAGACATACTCCATTTGTAAAACTGGGCATCATTTTGCTCATTTTATTTTTTTGAGAAGGGAACAAAGGTCACAAGAACTTAGTTTTTGGACTCATTAGCTTCTGTTTCCTTGCACTGTTAGTCCCTTCAGTTTTATCTACTACTCACAATAAAGAATAACGAAAAGACTTAAAATTATTGACTTGCAGGTAACCCATGAGTAAGTATTAATGCTCTATTGGTATGACAAACTAGATCCCAGTGCACAAATTAATTTTCCAAACATTTGGTTTTGATTTAATTCAACACTTAACATAGTCTAAGGTAAGAATTAGTTAAGCCATTCCTATAACAAGCATGATGATAAAAGAGCAGCCTTATTTTTTCATTGCTTGATACTTGGAAGGGAAATGAAACCAACAGCTTGGATGCACACAAAGAAAGGGATGATCTGAGTCGCTGCTGTGGCCCCAGGACTGAAGGAGTGATAGGTCAAGGTTCTCCCTAGAAGTCTTCGTAACCAGTTGGCAGAGGATTGATCCGGCGGTTATGAAAGAGAGTGTGATTACCATCTCCCCAGGGGAAAGGCTTTGTCCGGATTCGTAGATGGTTGTAGGCGACAAACTTAGGTCTCTGAGGGTGGTGATCTTTGGATTTCAGGAAGTAGTTCACCATACTGATCCCCACCCCGGGGAGGGCCAAGAAGTAAGTGAGCATCTTCCACATGCGAGCCAAACTTTCCTCACTGCTGTCCAAACTGCCACTAGAGATCATCCGCCTGGCTAGAGCCTGACCCTGACTCAGGAAGGTAAACATTTGTCTCCCTGTTGACATCAACATCTTTTAACAATTGTCTGAAAATTTGTTGGTGGCTTTACACTGCAACTGAGAGAAACCAACAGTGGAGACCATGCTTGGGATGCCCACTTAGCATGAAACAAATCCACTGGGCAGAAATGTCCCCCGACCCATAAATTCAGTTCTGGAGATCTGAAAGGGAGCTTGAAACAAAGAACATGGAATGTTTAGGCTGGAAGAATTTTTAAAAATTGAATCATAGAAGGTTAGAATGTTGACACTGGGAAGGATCTTTGAACATGGAAATCCTGAAAGTTTGAATTTAATTTTGTTCATTTGCAGGGGTATGAGCGAGGGAGTTCATTTTCTTATGCAGTTGATAAATTCACTGGGAGTGTAGCCTTTGGGACTTTGGACCTCAAAAGTGATCGCTGAAGTTGCTCCAGTCAACTTGATGAGATTTTAGAAACCTTTTCCCTATAAAATTTCTTCATCTGTGGTTCATGAATTCCTGCAAGGGGTCCATGGACAGATTTGAGGGGACCATGAACTAAAATTTACATCTTCATTTTTACTAAACCCAACAAAAATTTAACATTTCTTTCAACTATGAATGAAGGAAACAGACGTTTTTCTAAGAAGGAGTCCTGGTAGGCATCACCAGACTGCCTAAGGGGTCCACTTCAAGGAAGAGGTTAGGAACTCTTGCTATAAAGGGTCTAAATACTCAATTAGCATCTGATTAGAGGAAGAGAAAACAATAAGTTGATGGTTGAAGTTGCTCTTAAAATAAAGGAGTTGGTTTAAAGTTACCACCTCTCTCTTTCCAAAGAATGCTTTTCCTTAAGGAGGGCAACTTTTGAGATGAATTAGCTCAAACTCTTAGGAAAATTGATTGGTTAGGGAGAGATGAACCCTTTGCATTGTCCTTATAGGAGATGTTATGAAAAGACTTTCTTCCCCATCCTATGAGCCATTAATGGATTCTTTTTTTTTTGTTTAAGTTTTTGTAAGGAAAATGGGGTTAAGTGGCTTGCCTAACACCACACAGCTAGGTAATTATTACGTGTCTGAGACCAGATTTGAACCCAGGTACTCCTGACTCCAGGGCTGGTGCTTTATCCACTATGCCCCATTAATGGATTCTTTATGGTAGAAGCAGACAAGCTCACCCATGTCAAAGGCAAAGACCTGAGAGTGATTTTTACAGGCCCAAGAGATGTCCATAGCTGAGGCAGTAGGTTCTGTAGAAAATAAACAGGGTAAAGAATGGGCAGAATTATGGACTTTGAACAAAGACCAAAGACTATTACCATCAAATTAGAAAAAAAATGTTACATTATTATGTAATTTTGCTATCTCATACTTTATTTTTCTTAAGGATATGATTTCTCTGTCATCACATTCAACTGAGATCAATGTATAACATGGAACCAATGTAAAGACTAACAGAATGCCTTCTGTGGGGGAAGGGAGAGGGAAGCAAGAATGGGGGGAAACTGTAAAACTCAAAATAAAATCTTTCTTAAAGAATGGGAAGGAAAATCAACTGGTTAAGGGATACATAATGTTTTTGTGTGAATATATTATAAGAAATTACACACACACACACACACACACACACACACACACACACACACACACATACATAGAGAAGGAAATGACAAACCATTCCAGTATCTTTGCCAAGAAAACCCCATGAACATTAAGGTCCATGGGGTCATGAAGAATCAAACATTAATGAATGACTGAACAATAACAATAAAAAGTGGTGCTTGGCTATGAGTGATATGAGAGTAGGTTAGAAAGACACTGTGTGAATCTGAATGAACACTACATTCACTTTTAAAAAAAAATTTCTCTTATGTTATTCTTCCCTAAATTGTAATTCCTCATACAGAAAATGACTAATCTATAAATTTGTTAAACAGACATGTGTATATACAATATTCACCAGACTGTTTGCTGCTGAGGGGAGGGGAGTAGGAAGAGAGGGTGGAAGGAAATTACATAACTTAAAAATATGCATATTCATTTAGATGAATGTTTTGGGGTTGTTTTTAGGTTGTTGCAAGGCAAATTGGTTAAGTGGCTTGCCCAAGGCCATACAGCTAGGTAATTATTAAGTGTCTGAGGTCACATTTGAACCAAGGTACTCCTGACTCCAGGGCTGGTGTTCTGTCCACTGTGTCACCTTGCCATCCCTCATGTAGATGAATGCTGAAAAATCTTTCTAACATGTAATCGGAAAAAATAAAAAATGAAAGACACTGTGTGCTTTACTTTGGAAGGCCTCAAATGTCACACAAAGGTTTAGAATTGGAAGGGACATGAAAGATCTAGTCCAATCCCTTCTAATTAAAGCTCAGGCCCAGAGTGGTTGAGTATCTTGTGGCAGAGACAGACATACTATACTTGCCCATGTGGCCTGGACATTGTCAGCCCCTGAACCCCATCTCTGGGGAAAAGAAGAGCCAGACTCTTTCCTTTCATCCAGAGAAGGGAAATGACTTGGGCAGTATTAGATTTAGAAGTTTGCCCCCAGGTAGCTCCTGGTACTAAAGCTAGGCTTCTGATGTTCTCTGAAGCAAAAGGGAATTTTCTAAGAACTTCTTTAAACTCCCATGGGACCCTGGCAGCTGGAGGAAGAACAGAAGATAAAGCCACATGTGAGAACAAAAATCCAGGTCTTTTCCTTTATAGTCTTCTTCTAGATGATTAGGACAGCACTAGTCTGGTGGGAAGACCACCTGTCCCATGGCTATGGGCACAACCCCAGAGGCTGCTTCCCAGTTAGGTGGCCCTACAAGTCAGAGGTTCTCTGGGGGAAAGTGGAACTTGACAGAGAAGAGGAGAATTTTGATGGTGTCTTTCAGGCTTTTTTCAGACCTTTCCTGTGTATTTTAGTTTTGTTTATGATCTCCTGTGAGTCCTTTGCACCCCTGTTTTTCCATAAGGATAAAGAACTTCCTGAACCTAACATTTGCAATTGTTATTTTGAGTAGCTCATCGCAGAGCCAAGAAACCCTTTAATCCATATCTATGAACTCTATCCAATGATTGGCTCTGCATGGGGTCAACATGAGCCAAAGTGAGTGACCTTTTGGGGTGGCCTCCAAGATTGGATATGCTACCCTGAGCCTAGGAGCCCTGAGCCTTGGATTATACAACAGAAATTCCTACTGAGGGGAAGGCACTGGGCTTACAAAGAGAAAATTGAAATAGACCCTGTCCTCTGATAGCATACATTCTCCTGGAAAATACAACATAGATAATGAGAAGAATTCAGACAGTGAGATTATTAGCAGCTGGGGGGGCATCAGGGAAGGCTTCAGAGAGGAGGTGGCACCTGAGTCAAGTTCTTAAGGAAACTTAGAGTCATCTAGTTGGTGCTTTCATTTTACAGATGGGGAAACTGAGGTACAGAACCATGGAGAGACTTTTTCAAGATTGACATAAAGTAAGGCTTTCACATTCCTTCACATTATTCACTGTGTACTACAACAAACTAAGAGGATGGGACTGTAGAGACCAGGCTCCCCTATGGAATAATAGAAAAATAAGGAAGAGTGGGAATCCACAGACAAGGTATTTGACCCAGGAATCCCTCTCCTTTCACTTCCTTCTTAGCTCTTTTGACAGTAGCAGAACTGACTTGCTGTATTTTCCAAACAGTTGGTCATCCTGAGCATGAAATAAAATAAATTACTTCTTTCAGTCTTTGTTGGGGGAGACAATGTGACCCTATGCCCACCTGTTGATTTGAAGGGAAGAACAGCAAAAAAAAAAAAAGGAGGAGGAGGAAGAAGAAGAACTCTAATTGGCTGTTTTTTGTTAGCCCTACACTTGACTGGTAGTGCTGGAATCTTCTATTGGCATGTGAAAAGGGTTAGCAATTCCAGGCTTTTATTTTTCTATGGTACCAATCCAGGTCAACTTCTAGACATTTTCCAGACCGTATCCAGTGCTCCAGTTCATTACCAACTCAACTTCTCTAAATCCAAAATCATATTTTCTCTAAAACTTGTCTCTCCTTCACATTCCCATAATTCTTTTTTGTATTTTATTTATTTAAGGCAATGGATCAAGTGACTTGCCCAAGGTCACACAGCTAGGCCATTATTAAGTGTCTGAGAGGCTGGATTTGAACTCTGGTCCTCCTGACTTCAGGGCCCATGCTCTATCCACTATGTCACCTAGCTGCTCCCACATTTCCATAATTCTTTTGATAGCATTGCCATCTTTCAGGTGCCTATATTTACAACCTAAGACATCCTTGAACCTTCCCTCTCCCCCTTATAATTTTATCAATTTTTCAGTCCTGTCTTCCCCTTCTGCCCTCCCCCATAGGCACAACTCAAATTCAGGTCTTAATGCTTTTCCTTGGGTAAACTATCCTATGAACTATATAACCTCCTAATTACCCTCCTGGATGCCAATTCTACCTTTCCCTCTTCATCCCTCCATCTAACCTCAACTCTCCTAACCTGACCCCTAATTCTTTCTTACAGCTGTCAAATATGTTCGTTTTTTATAATTTTATTTAGTGACTTGCCTAAGGTCACCTAGCTAGGTAATTATCAGGTATCTGAGACTGGCTTTGAACTTGGGTACTCCTGACTCCAGAGTTGGAGCTCTTTCCACTGAGCCACTTAGCTGCCCCCAGTCAAATATGTTCAAAAAGATCTGACTCTATTTAAAAATCTTCAGCAACTCACGCCAAGTCAGTCAAGATTCTTTCAATATATTTTTTATTGATATTGTCTTTATACCATCTAGATTTTCCCTCCTAGGGAGCCATCTCATATAAGAATGAATTTTTTTTAAAGTAGAAAAAGAAAAAGATTAATAAAATCAATCCACACAAACTTTTGGAACATACATACATGCATGCATAAAGTGACTAACACACATACTGTGACTAACATACATACAAAGTTGCACACTCCTGGACTTCTTTCAGTCTGCCAAGTAGTCAAGGGGAGGTGCATGGTCTTTTCATTTCTCTTCTTTGGGACCATACTTGATTTTTAAAATGTTGTAAATTCTAAAAACAAACAAACAAAAAAAAAACAGGGATGCTAGATGGCACAGTGGATAGAGCACCGGCTTTAGAGTCAGGAGTACCTGGGTTTAAATCCGACCTCAGACACTTAATAATTACCTAGCCGTATGGCCTTGGGCAAGCCACTTAACTCCATTGCCTTGAAAAATCTAAAAAAAAAAAATTTTGTAAATTCACTTTTACTTACTCTTTCATTTACTTTGTTGCTGTGTATATTGTTTTCTTGATTCTATTTACTCTGCAACAATTCATATATTTCAATGGTTTGCTGAATAAAAGTAGTAGCTAGAATTTATTATATTTATAATTTAATGTTTCTAAATTTCTAAATTTAATATTTTTCCTTTTTTTGGCTTTTACTAGGCAATGGGGTTAAGTGACTTATCCCAGGTCACACAGCTAGGTAATTATTAAGTGTCTGAGACTGAATTTGAACTCAGGTCCTCCTGTCTCCAGGGCTGGTGCTCTATCCACTGTGCCACCTAGCCACCCCCCATTTTTCCATTTTTTGAAGAAGACCACAACATTAGGGAGGTGATGCCATGACAAACACATAAATTGGATTGGAGAGGGCAGAGGTGTGGGGACTGTGTTACATCATCAGCCTCACTTTCTCCTTAGAGCCATCTGGGTCCAGTGGCCAGATATGGATCAGGAAGACTAGAGATGGCCTTAGATGCAAGGCAATCAAGGTTAAGGGTCTTGCCCAATGTCACACAGCTCATAATATCAAGTGTCTGAACTACTGGCCTCCTGACTCCAAGGCCAATGCTCTATCCACTGAGCCACTTAGCTGTCCTTGTAATTTAATAGTACTTTATTATAAAATGTGCTCTTTGCAATTTAAGATTTACAAAGAGCTTTATGAACATGATATTTTATCTTCACAAGAACCCTGGGAGTTAAGGGCTATTATTTATAGATGAGGAAACTGAGGGAGATGGAGGTTTAAGTGATTTGTCCAGGATCACATAGCAAGTTAGTAACTGAGGCAGGATTTGATTTCTGGTCTTTGGTATCTTTGCCAAGAAAGCCCATTTGGGATTAGGAAAAGTCAGACATGACTGAACAATGACAACCAAGCTTCCTAACTGCAGGTTCAGTGTTCTTTCCATTGTACCACTATTCTCATCAAATATGTTTCTTATTATATAGCATAGTAATAATCCATTATATTCATGGGCCACAATTTGTTTAGCCAAATTCTAATTAATGGTTTTTTAAAAATTCTCAGTTCTTTGCTCCTCCAAAAGAATTGCTGTGAATATGTTGATAAGTATGGGGATAGTCTTTTTATCAGTGATCTCTGCATAGTACTGGCATCTCTCCGTTAAAGGGCATGGACATTTTAGTCACTTTATTTGCATAATTCCAAATTACTTTCCAGAATGGTTGGGCTCACAGCATTTAGCAACAGAGACCCCCACCCCCCAGTGACTTGGAGAGACCCAGAGGTTGAGAAGTGAGTAGGAACTCAAGGAGGCAAAGGGTCATTCAGCTCTTTATAGACATTTGGCTGTGGAGGGGAGGAAAAATAGGGCACATGGTAACTTGAGGGGATGGTCCAGTCAAGGGAATTTTTGCTCTCAAGTTTGGCAAAATGGGCTATGGTGCCAGGATATGGTGCCAGGATATGACTCTTGGGCACAAAGATACTAGGTAAGCAGAATAAGCTTATTGTTAGAGACCTGCTTCTTTGCAGGGAAACCAAGATAAGAAGTCTTGGGTTCAATCAAGTCTTCCCTCTCATCCCCTATATAATCCATAGTGACTGGATGATTCTGGACAGTCATTTAACCTCTCAATTCTCCAGCCAATTCTCTAAGGCTCAAAATTACATAGCCTTGGTAGAGGTCATTCTCTAATTCAATGAAACCATAGATCTAGTTTTAAAAAAAAGTAATCTTCATTGATTATCTGGAAATTCCACTTTTACAAAGGAATTAGATATTAAAATCACAGTGAGGAGGGGCTGACCAGAGACCAGATGGTTTCTGGTGCAAAGAAACATCAAGGGGAAAAGGTGAGATGTTTGTACAAGGGCATTCAAGGGGATGGGGAGCAGTTAGGACTTCCCAGTGTGAAGCATTTCCTCTACTCTGTGCACTCATATAAGTTCAAAAGAGAAAAAGTAATTTAATAGCACAGGAAGGAGGTGATTAGGTAAGGGGTCATGGGCAGCAGAATGAATGGCAGGTACTTCAAGTTTGTGGGAGTGCTAAAATATAAGACACTCCACCCTGGCACAAGGTTGAGTTGGTCTGGGAGTGGCCAGGCACATTGCCTTGCTAGGCTAACCACACATGAAGTGGCCAGTGCAATTTTCAAGCATTCAAAATCAAATCATCCTGGCTCCATGTCCTTCCATTCCCCCTGGAGCCACAAGAAGTGAAGTAGGGAGTGAGGGGAGTGGTGCCCCAGAGAGTTGCCATGTCTATTCCTGTATAATCTTATCTTGGGCACAATTAGGAATGGTTTGAGGCCTGGGTTTGGGTTAAGAGGTCCCAACTTCAAGACTCTCTTGTCCTCTAAAGCCTGTAGGAACTTGGATGTGGCCATCCTGGGGACAGGGAGCTGGCCTTCCATACCACTGTCTTCCCTCTGTTCATTATCTCCCATTTATCCTTTCCATGTATTCTTTGTATGTAATTATTTGCAGGTTGGCTCAAACTTTAGATTGGGAATTCCCTGAGCAGTAATTGTCTTTTGCTTTTCTTTGTATCTCCCAGCACTTGTTCTTCCTTGGCTCTTATAAATGTTTGTTTACTGGTTCTACCTCCCAATCTCAGTTCCATTATCTGTAGAAGGAGGGCTCTTAGGTAGTATGGTTTCTAAGGTACAGTTCTGTATGACTTACATACAGGAAGAAAGTGACTAGAGGTCTGGGAACTAGTCCTGGCTCTACTATTATTATGGCCTTGGGACTCAGTTTCCTCTTCTGCAAAATGAGTATGTTGAACTTTGTGGCCTCAGATCTTCCAGCTCGGGGTTCACTTCTAAGAGCCTCTGGAAAGGCAGAAACCACATCTCTATTTACCTTTCAATAGCCCCCAGAATCAGAGCTTTGTGCATGAAAGACACTTAAATGTTTGTTAAATGACTGGATGGAGGGGTAGATGAAGGGATGAGGCTTACAAAGTAAGAGAAAATGCTGTGATTTAAGTGGAAATAGGATTCCTTTTTTCTACCCAAGCCTCAGAAGTATTTTTCATTATTCACGGAACATAAATCATGTCCTCTGGAGTTTCATTTTTTCCCAGATTAAAGTCTCATCATCCTGGGACCATGTGATCAGTTCTTTTCTTTGTAACATCAAGTTAACTGCTCCAAAAACATCAGACTCTCCCCCTTCATGCTTCCATTTCATGGGTTTAACACTGTTGTTTACAAAATGCTTTCTCATGAATTTTTATCCTTGGATCTCTTAACCAATAAGCCAAATTCTCTGATCCCTGCTTAATAAGAGGAAACTGAAACCCCAGAATCTTGTGTTCTGAATCCATCAGAACTCAATCACAAACCAGTGTCTTGACCATCTTGGATCTGAAACCTGAACCCCTGTGATTTCTGCCATTGCCATTTCTGTTCCTCTTGCTCCTGCTTCTCCCCTCTTCCCAGTTTTATTCCTGTTACTTTTTTTTTTAGGTTTTTGCAAGACAATGGGGTTAAGTGGATTGCCCAAGGCCACACAGCTAGTTAATTATTAAGTGTCTGAGACCGGATTTGAACCCAGGTACTCCAGGGCCCATGCTTTATCCACTACGCCACCTAGCCATCCCTATTCCTGTTACTTCTTTCATGGCCTCAGAGAGAAGTGGATCAGCCCCTTATCATCCCAGTACGTCCCTGGGTCAGTGGCTTTGATTCCCTAGCATCAGCCCATAGAGATCTCTCAACTCCATCAGCCCCTATAGACTAGATGCACCCCAATATGCCCTGGGACTCACAAAAATAGCACAGGAGAACCCTGTCTTGACCTTGGCTGCAATTCACCCCTACAGAAATTCAGGAATTTTGAAGATAGGTTTATAATCCTTTGGGAAAACAGTATGAGGGGTGGCTAGGTGGCACAGTGGATAGAGCACTGGCCCTGGAGTCAGGAGTACATGAGTTCAAATCCAGTCTCAGGCACTTAATAATTACCTAACTGTGTGGCCTTGGCCAAGCCTCTTAACCCCATTGCCTTGTAAACCTAAAACAAACAAAAACACCAGTATGAGCCAGACCACAGATCAATAACCAGCATATATGGGAGCCTTTAGTTGACTTTGATAGATATTGAACTAGATAGAGAATAAAAAGACAAGGCAATTAGTAAATGGTCACCTGCTAGAGATATAAATGGGCTCCTGGCCTCAGGAAGCTTATATTCTAAAGGGGGGATGATAACTCATTAAGTGATCCTGAATGGGGAGAGAAAGAAGATATGGTGAGGAGATGGCCCTAGTAGCATCAGCTACAAGGAGGTAAAGCTAGAACCTCACTTAGCAAGAGAAGCTGGGGTGCATATGGGGCAGAGTCTGAATTCTGGGTGGAGTACAGACAGTTGAAGTAGAGAAGAGACTATGGGAAGTAGCAGCCTCCTAGAGCCTTGGTTCTCAGCAAGATAAGGCAGGTTTGCTTATCAGAGGGCCGAGGTGGAGTCCAAGTTTCAGGTTGGGGTAGAGTTAGTTGGTGTGTGGGGCCGTGATGAGGACACAGCTTCCCAGTGAGATAAGGTCAAAGGCTCACCTATAAGAACCCAAAGGGGAGCCACGAGTAGAGTCCCAAGTTTCTAGTGAACTAGCTAGAGGAAGGAGAGAAATTTAATCTCTCAGAGTCCTATAGTACTCACACAATTCGTGGCCCTGCAAGAATGGGTAGAGCCTCAAGTCACACATTGACCATGTGGCCCAGCTGTGCCAGGCCTCTGTCATTATACCGCATCACGGCTGTTGATCAAATAAACAGAAAGGCTAGAATATAGGAACCTCACAAAAGTTATTGGCTCATGATCTGAGGCTTCAAGCCATGGCTGAATGACCCACTTGTCCGGGACTTTGTCAAGGGTTTTCATGGTCAAGTGCAGGTTGACCAAGATGTTTGGGGTCCTTTTTGGTTCTGAGTATCTTGACAGTGTCCAAGATGTAAGTTCTAACAGCCTCTTCTTCCTTTTATGTATGTATGTTCATTTGTTATTATTGTTGCTCAGGCATGTCCAGCGCTTTGTGAATATACTTGGGGTTTTCTTGGCAAAGATAGGGGAATTATTTGCCATATCCTTCTCCAGTTCATTTTACAGATGAGGAAACTGAGGTAAACAGAGTTAAATGACTTGCTCGGGGTCACACAGCTAGTAAGTGTCTAAAACTGATTTTGAACTCAGATCTTCCTGACTTCAGGTCTACTATTCCATCCATTGTATTCTCCTAGCTGCCCTACATTTAAGGCAGATTGCTGTTGTTAGGAAACCTTAAGGAAGGAAATCTCTAGAGTCCTCACCAGAACCCTAGCCATGAAGGGTGTTGGACAATATGCCAAGGAAGGGAGCAGCTTTATGACTTCCAGACAATGTTTTAGATCCAACCAGTGGGTGGAGAGACCCCCTTAAATAGTTTATTGAAATCTCAAATCCCAAATTCTATTGACTTTTCAGTCAAGTGATAAATCTCTTGGAAGAGGTGTAGGTTTTTCCTCCTTACCACAATCTCCTTTGACAGATTAGTACTGTGAATTGACTCCAGTTTGGATGTGACATTCCGTTCTTCTCTTCTCCCTAGCTTCTTTTTTTTATTAAGGTTTTTTTTTTTTTGCAAGGCAAACGGGGTTAAGTAGCTTGCCCAAGGTCACATAGCTAGGTAATTATTAAGTGTCTGAGACCGGACTTGAACCCAGGTACTCCTGACTCCAGGGCCGGTGCTTTATCCACTGCGCCACCTAGCCGCCCCTTCTCCCTAGCTTCTTAACCAGAGGATGTGCCCAGGGTGGGCCACCAAGGGTAGACACCTCCTATGATATCACAGAATCTCGACTGGAAAGGAAAAAGAGAAGTCTGCTCTAATTCCTGCTGTAGTTGGATTTCCTCTAATTTCGTAACAACAATGGTGCATGTTGACATAGATCTTGAAGACTTACAAAGCACTTGGTGTCTATTCTTTCTTTTGATTCTCACAACAGTCCTGGTTATTATTCCCCCCCCCCCATTATCTCCTTTCTCAATTAGGGAACCCAAGGTACAGAAGATAGGTGAGGTGCTGAAGGTCACACAGTAACAGGATAAGATAGGGTTCAGTATCTGACCCCAAGTCCTTAGCACTATCCATTGCAACCCCAATCGCCTGCAATTTGTCTTACAAGTCCTGCCCGAAAACTCTTCATTGAGGTTCACATATATTTTGGGAAGGACATTGATAAAGTGGGAGGATCCTGAGGAAGGTGATCAGAATGATGAAGGGTTTGAGGTGAATGAAGAGTAATTGAGGGAACTGGAAATGTTTAGCCTAGAGAGAATACACTATTACTGTCTTTGAGTATTTGAAGGGCTATAGAGGTGTGATGGAACAGCTGGAACTGGCAGGTGAAAGCTGATTGTTAAATTTTTGGTGTGAACATTTACACCTCAAAAACTCTAAACCAGTGTTAATTTATTTTTTTAATTATCTAGACTTGAGAAAGTGACAGAGGAATTATTAAGAATGTAGATGTGACCTTTTGGACACCCAGTTGTTAAGCATTTACTAGTCCATCCTTAAAGAGCTGCCAGGAGAAGGGGTAGATTTGTTCTACTTGGTCAGATAAGAGTAGTGAGTAGAACCTTGCCCACTGAGGAAGTTGGGCAACATGCCAGGAAGGGGAACGACTTTGTGGCTCCTGGGTAACTTCCTGTTTTTAAGCTTTTCTTTTCCTTCAACTAAACCTATATTCTCTAGCCTTCTATAACAAAAGGCAGTAAGGTGGTCCGGTAGATAGGTCCTTTGACCTGAAGTTGGGAAGATCTTAGTTCAAATCCAGCCTTAGAAACTTACTAGCGCTGAAATCCTGGATGACTCCTTTTATCTCAAGTTTTCCAACTGTAAAATGGAGATAATATTTATAAAAGGTGTCTGCATAGAGTAAAGGCTTAATAAACTACTTGTTTCCTTCCCTAGTGGAAGATCAGACTATCTATTGACATGGAAAATCACGGACTGGCTTAGGTGAGAATCAATAGATCAATCAATAAACACTCATTAAGCATCACTGGGTTCCTACCATTGCATTGAGTTGCTGGGGATATAAAACCAGGCAAACGACAGCCTACAAACAGCTCTGTACATATAAGCTCCATGTAAGAAAAACTGGAAATGATCCATAGGGGGATGGCACCAGAATTCAACTGGGAAGATGAAGACTTTTGTTAACATGCCCAAAGCTTCATGACCCCATTTGGGGTTTTCTTAGCAAAGATACTGGAGTGGTTTGCCATTTTCTTCTCCAGATCATTTTTCCAATGAGGAAACTGAGGCAAACAGGGAGAAGTGACTTGCTCAGGGTCACTCAGATAGAGACTTCCTGATTCCAAGTCCATTATTCTATCCACTATGGTGCTGCTTATATCAAATATTTAGATCTGGGTGCTAATCCCAGCTCTACCGTTTATTACTTGTATAAATTTAAATAAATCACTTCTATCTGGGGTTCAGTTTACTCACCTGTAAAATGAAAATTGTTCCAAATCTAATCATCTTTTTTTCCACAACAGTAGCAGGATTCACTTTAACAAATGCTTTGCAAAGATTTCTTTTTCTACAGTGTACTGATCTTGTTATAGAAAGGCAATTTTAGGCTTGATGTAAATTCCCTCACCATGAAAGCTACCCCAGAGGGGAATGGGCCAGCTGGAGAAGTGTGTTTTCCTTTCCTGGAGGTCTTCAAAATCATTGCCTAACTAATGTGATTTTTCACCCTTCTTCCCTCTGTAATTTGATAAAGGAGAAAGACTTGGTCTAGGAATCAGGGAAACTGGTTCTCATTTCAGTTTTGCTGACCTTTTAAGTTGCTAATTACATAATATCTGAACCTTAGTTCCCATATCTATTTTAAAAATGGGGATAGTCCCTAACCTATCTGCCTCAGATGAGACAAAGTTCTCTGCAAAGCCCTTTATAAATAAAAGTATTATTATTATTAAATGTGAAAAGTGTCTGAGCAGTACCACCTGCTTGGGTTCAATGAATTCAGATGTTAGACATTGGACCTATTCAGAGGGAGAGCTCAGAGGTCTTGGTTCCCTCCAGATAATTACTTGTTCATGGGAAGAAATTTTAATTGCTAAGGACTGAGTCTTGGCAGAGTATTCATATAACTGGATCTGTCTTCTTCAACTTGACATGGTATTTGACTTTGAGTCCAAAAGACCTGGGGTCAGATTCTATCTCTTCTGTTTATTAGCAGTATGATCTCTGAGCTTCAACTTTCTCCTCTGTAAAATGGGAATCACAATACCTGTAGAACTTACCTTATGGGAGCATTGCAATCTTCCAGGGAAATAATGATGAAAAATGCTTTAAAAATTGAAGAGAGACATCTGAATGTCTTTAATGTTTTAAGCTTTGTGATTGTCAGTTGTGGCTGATTTATTGTGGTTGTAATGTCTGTTGAGGGGAAGGATAAACCTATGAGTTCTGTATACTTCTTTTTCCTTTTTGATTTTTGCAAGGCCATGGGGTTAAGTGACTTGCCCAGGGTTACACAGCTAGGTTATTATTAAGTGTCTCAGGCAGGATTGGAACCCAGGTCCTCCTGATTCTGGGGCCAGTACTCTATTCACTGTGCCACCTAGCTGCCCCTGTATGCTTCTTTAAAGACAGAGCTAGAGTAAGCTCAGGACTCAAAGGCCACCCATCAGTTGGTGGATAGAAAGTGCTCCAGAAACTGGGAATGATTTCAAGGCTCCTAGGATTGAGGATCCAGAGCTGGGAAGATCCTCACAGGCCATCACTTCATTTTACAGGTGAGAGAAGAGTCTCAGAAAGATTCGAGGAGAATATTTTGAAGGTTGTGCATGTGTTCTTTCATGATAATGGCCAGGGATTTAGGAGATTTGGGGTAGAAAGAGAATCTGAGTGTAAAGTACCTAGACTTCAGTAGTAGAAACCAGGGACATTAGGGTGTCTTCTCCTGACTGCATTGGAGTCGCCTCCCCATACCTGGTCTGGGAGTGATGGGCTGCCCTACGTCCTAACAGAGGTAGGGAGCACTGGTAGTCAACTCATCCTGAGTATAATAGCTGAGCTAGCTTCCGTCTCTTCTTAAGTCATGGAGAATGTACCCCCACACACACAAAGGGGGAAGGGAAAACTAAAGACCAAGAAAGGGGATGAGCCGGTGGAGAGCAAAGCCTCAGAACCAAGGGTTTACCATCAACACAGAAGCAGTGATGGAGGATTTTGAGAAATGGGTCAATCAGTTAGTCAACAAACAATTCTTAAATTCTTACTGAATCTAACACTGGTTGAAAGACAAAGTGGACAAAGACCCATCCCTGTCCTCAAGGAGTTCACATTCTAATGGCAACAGGTAAAAAACCATGCATTTTAGGAAATCTGAGATCTAGATAGAGTTGGTAGAAAGTCATCTCAAAAGGAGAGAAGGGTGATAGCAAAAGAATAGAGATTTAGACCTGGCAAGAAGATTCCAGGTCATCTGGTCCAAACCCCTCATTTCAGAGGTGAGGAAATTAAGCATCAGATAGAGGTAACATGTTCTAGGCATGAGAATAGTAAGTGACAAAGGTGGGATTCATGTCTAAGGAGGTGGTATGTCCTGGAGAGTAGGAAGCTCTGCATTTACATCCTCCCTCAGACATTAAAAATAATAATTACGGAAAAGTCCCATGTGTACCAAAATATTCATAGTGCCCTTTTTGAAGTGACACAAAATTGGAAATTGAGCGGATGCCCATCGGTTGGGGAATGGCTGAACATATTATGGTATATGAATATTATGGAGTACTATTGCTCTACATGAAACCATGAATGGCTGGACTAGAGAAGCATAGAAAGAATTATAGGAACTGATGTTGAGCAAAGGGAGCAGAATCAGGAGAACATTGTACACATTGACAACAGTGTGAGTTGATCAACTTTGATGGATGCAGTTCCTCTCAGCAGTTTCGAAAGCTAGGATAACCCTGGGAGACCTGCTATGGACAATGTTATCCACATCCGAACAAAATAAAATAAAATAAGGTGCCCTCCAGCTTGAAATCTGGAATCTCACAGTTTCCTAATTCAGAGTTCAAATGTCTGATATCCACTACCTCCCATCTTCCCCACCAATGCCAATCAGCAATTTTCTGTGTGAATAGATATATTGAGCTGTTGTCAGGAATAATATATCTTCGGCCAAGGGAAGAAAAGAAAGCATTTTAAAATAGGAGGAAGAACTGGCTTGGCATATCTATCAATCAGTAGCTTCATTAGTATTAGGCCAGTATATACTCATAAGCAAGTGATGTAATCTATTATTTCTCCCTTTATCCTTTATCTCTAATGAGGACAACCAAGAGAAAGGGTGTGTTTAGCAGTAGCTAGACTGTGAGCCAGGATCACATCAGACCGAGGCAATGATGGTATTACCGCTGTCCTACCCTAAGTTGTCCTTTGGGCAAAGGGGAGAAGGCAGACCCAGGTCTGAATGCGTGTGTCATTTTTCATCTCTCTGACCATGTTAAGACCATGTTATCTGGGAGTGATTTCCAGAAACAAACTGAGACTGGCAAGAAAATTTAAAATAAAAACTAATGAAAAATGATAAAACATCCACCTATTGATGGCTCTCTTGTGCTCAAAACAAGTGAAGCATTTCCAAGAGGAGGGAAGGAACAAGGGAATGATGGAAAGAAGGAAGGAAGGAAGGAAGGAAAGGGAAGGGAAGGGAAGGAAGAAGGGAGGAAGGAAGGAAAGGAAGAAGGGAGGTAAGAAGGAAGGAAGGAAGAAAGGAAGAAAGAAAGAAAGGAAGAAAGAAAGGAAGGAAAAAAGGAAGGAAGGGAGGGAGCAAGGATAGATAAAGCAAGAATAGTAGCATGGGAGTCCTATCTGGATCTAGAAATTACAGTATTGTTGAGGGGAACCATACAGCATTTATGATCTTTATACCCTTGAGTAGATCATTTTAACCTTTCTGGGTCTTAGCTTCCTCATATATAAAATAAAGGGTTAGCTTAAATTACTTGAAAAGTTCATGCTAACTTTAAAAAGTGCTTGTCAGTTCTTAGCATGCCAGAACTCCACTTCCAGTCTCCTCACAAAGTTGGAGGGGACTTCAGAGATGATCTAGTCTACTTCTGAGTAATTCTAATCCCTTCTCTCAATTTCTTGATAAGAGAACCTTCAACCTTTGTTATAAGGTTACAAGGAGGGATGCTGCTGTCTCTAAGGTCACCCCCTTCTCTTTGGGATAGCCCTATTCTTGGCTAGGATGTCCCTCATCCATCAAGCCTAAATTTGTTCCTCTGTCATTTCCCTCCACTGCTCTAAATTCTTCCCCTGGGAATAATGAATAATGGCAGGTACCTTGCTCTCCCAGAGTCTTTTTCAGAGTTTTCCAGATTAAACAATTTTAGTTCCGTTAACTAACCTCATTAGCCATTTTGCCACTTTCCATCAACCAGAGACCATGTGGGCATGGACTTAACTATTTCATCTCCAGTGGTAGCCCATGGACGTCCACTGCCCTGACACCTCATTCACTAAATCCACTTGACCTAGCCATGTTTCACCACAAGTCCCAGACCATCATCCCATTCCTGCTCTTGCATTGAACCCTCTTCCTGTCTATTGCACCAGTTATCTGGGTTAGGTAGCTGGATCTTGTCCAAAGCAACTGGGGATTCTTCTACTCTTTTCCTCCTTTTAGACTCATATTTACTAATCTTGCTTTGATTTCTCAAGAGCTATGTTTAGAGAGTAAAAGTCAACAGGGTGATTTAGAGGAACTGCCTTGAGTTGGACATAAAAATTCACAGGGTGGCTCTTGCCATGAAAGTTCAGGGTTGCATCTGATGTTTTCATGCTGAGAGGTAATTGAGAAGAATTGATAGGATGATATGGAGGCTCTTTCACATTCTGTAGCAGCATCTAGTGGTGGCTGAGCAAGCTGGAGATGTGTTCATGAAAACTTAGAGCACGGTGACTAAAGAAAACCAGTCTCTTCAAATCTAAGCATCCTTTTGGTAACTTGTGGACTCCTGGCTGAGCTGATGGTGATTGAGTTTTTAATCCCCATTGCTCCCAACTCAGATATAAAATTGTGGTCTAGTGTCTAATTTTCCTTGTTCCTCTTCTGTAAGCTGGGAAGATCACCATTGACTTAATGGGAGACAGAATAATAAAAATGCTAATTGATCACAATGCATTAGAGAAGCATTTGAATAGGTACCTAGAAATGACACAGCACTCTAGAGTGAGAGGAATCCCTCAGGAGACTTGGTTTGAATATCTACTGAGTGCATGACTTTGAGCAAGTTACCTACTATGGCTGAGCCTCAGTTTCCTCATCTACTAGTAAGAATTGTAATGGCCAGCACTAATCTAGAGGGCTAATTTGAGGATCAAATAAGATAAAGAACATCTTTGTGAGCCTTTAACACACTGTGAAATAAAAACTCATTCCAGGGAATGGGTTCCCTTATAGGAAGCAAAACCACTTATTCCTTGGAATTAATTGTACATCTTTAAGCAGGGACTTGAAGTCAGTTAAATTATAAACCAAAAGATAGAAGAATATTGTTTTGTTGAATGCCTAACTGATATTTTTTTAAATGAACTTCCTTCCCTATTTCCCCTCTATCTCTGAGTTACCTTCTCGTCTTAGAAGATGCCTCCTCCCCCGGAGCCACGTCCTGCCATTGATAAGAGGAAGCACTCCAGGCGTCATGGTTCACTTGTCTGATGACTTGTCTGACTTCTCTACCATACCCTACACTGTCTTCTCCCCATCTTGGGTCATAAACTCCTTCAAGAGAGAGTCTGTGTCCCTCTACTAAGGTCACAAATAACCTCTTGTCTAACCTAATGGGCTCTTCTTCAGTCTCATACTCCTTGACTGTCTGCAGGACCATGTCCTAGTGAGGCCCCTTCCCCCACTTTTCTACATCCTCTCTCTTCCTTTGGCTCCTGGGGTAGTTCTTCCTTCTGCTTCTTCTTTCACCTCTCAGACTGCTTCCTCTCAAGTTGCCTTTACTCACTTAACCCCATTGCCTTGCCAACCCCCTCCCAAAAAAAAAACAAACAAACAAAAAAAGAAAAACAAAAACTCAAGTTGCCTTTTCTGGGAAGGGAAGAGGCCAGGACAACTGCTGTGGCCGGGGGGTGAGATGACGTAGCTCTGATTTGTCTTCAGAATTGAGAAGACAGCTCTTAGATTTGATATCTAGCATGTTTTTGTGCATGCATATGATGTATACAAACACACCCAAACCAATGTCTATATTCATAAATGCATTTAGAGAGATGCATGAATGTATTTGTATTACACACTCATATAATACACACCTACCTATCTTCTCACATGCATAGACAAATATATTTCCATAGGAACACACATATAATCACACCTATTCACACACATATATGTATATAGGCAAATTATATATTTATAGAATATACAAATACCTATGCATATACTCATATACCTATTCAAATACATACATATATTGGTATATATTTACATAAACAAATGCAATATATAACATGCATATGTGTACTATACAGACAGAAATATACATTTTATGTATATATATATATTTACATATATATATATGTATATATATATGTATATATTTATATATATATATATTTACAAATCTAGCCTCATACTTACTGACTATGTGACCCTGAACAAGTCACTTCACCTTGTTTGCCTTGGTTTCTTCATTCATAAAATGAGCTGGAAAAGGAAACTCTAGTGTCCACTCTTAGTCCCTTTGCTAAGAAAACCCCAAACAAGGTCAAAAAAGAGTTGGACATGACTGAAATGACTCAATAACAAACAAAAGTAGGGATTGTGGTCTCCTTTGCGTAGATGCAATATATGAATCTGGGAGTACCGGCCCTGGAGTCAGGAGGATCTGAGTTCAAATTCGACCTCACATACTTAATAATTGCCTAGCTGTGTGACCTTAGGTAAGTCACTTAACCCCATTGCTTTAAAAAAAATTTTTTAAGTTAAAAAAAATTTGAAGCCAGGGGAGGAAATATAGAGGGCTGAGAGTCTGGAACAGATCCTTGAGGGAGCATTTATACTTGAACAGTAGAGATAGTTCAATGGCCCAATGGAGCAACTAGGTGGCACAGTGATAGACCTCTGGGTCTGGAGTCAAGAAAACCGGGGTTCAACTCTATCCTCAAACACTTGTTAGCTGTGTGACCTAGACAAGTCAGGTAACCTCTGGCTGCCTCATTTTCCTCAACTGTGAAATGAGGATACTAGCACTTTGTTGTTCCTAACAAGAAAGGTGGCAGGAGAACCAAACAAAAGCTATAGAAGCCAAAGGCAGGATCCAGAAGGGGGAGGGGGGAAGACTGGATCTCTAGGAACCTGAGGATGGATAAGAACCCAGGAGACCCTCCAGTTCAGGGAACATGAGGGACCTCGGTGCAGGGGTGGTGTCAGCCCTTGTACAGACTGCAAGGGGTTAAGGAGTGAGGGAGTGGTCCATGAGCAAGGGCAGGCAGCCAGATGAACAACTCTTTCCACAAGTTCAACAATGATGGGTTAGAAGAATATGGGGCTTTAGCCTCAGGGGTCTGGGACTGAGGAAGGGAGTTTTAGGGAACAAGTTTGCAGACAATGGGGAAGAAGCCAGTAGAGTAGGTTTGGCTGAAACTGTGAAAAAAGACTTGGATGGAGCAGAATGCTAGAAAATGGCAGAAATGAAATCAAAGACACAAGGAAATGGAGGAGCCAGGAGAAGAATCCAGGACATTTTTAGAGACTTTATTCTGAGGTGACTTTTAGTTTTTTCTTCAGGTTTTTTAAATACTTACTATCCTTCAGACAAATAAAGGAGTCCTGAGCTCAGTTTCAGGGTCCAATATGGAAAGATGATACTAGTGGGACCCACAAACATAGTCATGGGGCAAGACATGTAAATAGTGGGGATTAGTGGGAGACAAGGGCACACTCTTGGGTGAGACTTAAGTGGTCCCCCAGTGGGACAATGTTTCACAGTCATGACCCTAAAGAGTTGTTTTCCTCCATGTGTTTTCTTTCCCCATCAGTGGTCCTGGTCTTCCAGAGAGGCTGGCTTCTCATCCAACTTTGTGTGAGAGAAAAAAAAATCTTACTAAGGAGTGATGCCAAGCCCCCATGAGTCTGGTGTTGGGCAGAGGGCATCATTTGCCTTACCAACTTTTCCTCCTGGAAGCTTGGTGATGGCCTGAACTGTTCTCTGCCTCCTATCCTGGACCTTCCCCCAATCCTTACTTCTGACACAATCAGGTCAATGCTAGATATTGGAATGAGTGTGTTGATATTTTCTTTTAAGGAAAAAAAAATCTGCTGGTGTCCAAGTCTTTGTTTTAGTGGAAAAGGAAGTCTTTCGGTTCTGTCATTCAATACATATTAGTATTCGCAAGACCCATTTCTTTCTCAGAAGTACCTGTTTGATACCTTCTCATAGTATAGGCTCTGGAACAACACGTTTGAAAATTGTGTTTGAAAACTTGGAACTAATATATCCCAAGGAGATCCCTGATAAAAGGAAAATTCTGGTTTTACACCAAAGTATTTATGTTAACACTTTTTATGAGATAGCAAAGAACTAGAAACAAAGTAGATGCCCATTGGTTAGAGAATGACTAAACAGGTGGTAGTATGTGAATGTAATATATGTAAATATGTTAATATTCATCATAAGAATGAATGATGAATATTAGAGAAGCATAGAAAGACCTTTATGAACTCATGAGTGAAGCAGAGCTAAGAATACACAATGGCTACCATAATGTAATTGGAAAGAATGACCACAAAACAATCATAAATGAATGGTGCAAAATTATTGAGGCAGGAGAGGTTCTTTGGATGTGGAGCACTGTATACATTATCAAATTTTTTTTTTTGATGACCAATTTTCTGATTTTTTCTATTATTTTTGTTAAAGAAATGTCTTATATAGGATGGCTCTGTGGGAATGGGAGGGGAACAAGGAAATATAGGTGATATATTTATATAAAATAAATTTTTATTTATTTTTTTTAAAAGAAAAATATGTGTGGACTAGTTTAGCTAATTTTAGGAATGTTTACCATTGGTGATTTTTCAATGACAGCAGTTCTCAAAGACCAGTCACTAGTTGTAATAGAAGGAATACCTACATCAATGAATATTCATATCCTAATAAGTAAGATTCAGGAGTCAAGTCTTTTGGAGAGGTAGCTCCTTTAAAGAGGGACAGCCCTTATTTGCTCTGTTTCCAAGGTAAAAAGGAACTTGTTGATGTTACTGCAGAGGGATGAGTCAGCTGGCACCATATTATCCCATTTCATACTGGCAGGACCCTGCTTGCTAGTTCCTGGGACTGCAGACATTTAGATGGGAAGGGCAGGAAAGCTGGCTGACTGCCTATAAGAAATTTCCTCCCACTGAAAGGGGGCAGTTCTTCAGAAAAATTTTTTTCCATGTCCTACAATCCATTCCAATATCTTGTGGCCCAATATATATAGAGATCTGGGCCTAGGGTCAGAAAGAGCTGAGTTCAAATTTAGCCATGGATATTTACTGCTGTGTGACCCTGGGCTAAACACTCTCTGTGCCTCAATTTCCTAATCTAAATGAGGGAATAATAATAGTCCTTCCCTGCCAGGTTGTAGTTATTTGTGAAGGAATTACCAAAGGGCCCGTCACATAATCGGTGGTTAATAAAGGCTTGTGACCTTAGACCCCTGAATCTCAGAATTTTTCATAATTCTTCTGGTGAAAGAATATACAGTAAGATGTTTTTAAACGATTTTTGAAATTTTTCAAGACCTGATGATACCAAATGACATAACAAAGTATTTCTAAAATAATAAAAGGCTGGTTTAAAAAAAAAAGATAGACTCTTTGGTAAAGAGGCAAGGAATCTGAACCTTGACTCTTGGCTCTGGGTTTGTGAGCTGTGTGGCTTTGCCCATGTTTCCTCAAGGACCTCTCCTGACTCAGCTTCCTCCTCTAAAATGAGAGGCCTAGATGGGATGACCTCTAAGGTCTTGTGCTTTTCCTAGTCTAATGAATATTTGGGTTTCTTTGATGTACTTGCAGAAAGTCAAGTCTATCCAGTCCTTGCTTTGTCCATATCTCAACTCATGAGGTGACATTGAAAAGGGGGGGCCACCTTCCTCCCTGGGCACCCTTGGGCCCCTCTTGGATGGGGATCCAGACTTGGAGGGGTCAATTCCTTCCAATTCAGGGTAGAGTGGAAGGAATGGGACTGACAAGAACTCTCAGGTGCCCCCTTCCCTCCCCTCTTTTCTGAAGAGTCCTTTCTGGACTAGGTCTGTGGTTTTATTGCTATCTCTCAGGAAGGACTCCATTTACACCAAGTACCTGCTCCCTAACTTAGGGAGCCTCAGGGAGCTGTCTGGAGCCCTGAGGCGATGTGCAACTGGACCCAGGACCACCCAGTCAGCAAGAACACACTTGACCCCATGTCTTCCCAGTTTCTAGGTGGGCTCTCTAGCCACTATACCAAGCTGCTTCTCTTGTCTCCCCTCTTCAGGGAGCTCACAGGTACGGTAACCATGTTTCCTAATTTAAAAACACTCTTCTATGGTCTGGCAAAAGATCTTTATCTTGTTCATTGGACAGTTGCCATCCCCAGGGGCAGGAACGTTCTGTTTCACAACCCATTCTCCAAAGCATCACACTTTAACATTTAATCTGCTTCATTGACATTTTTCTCCATCACTTTGTTAAACAGACAATCAACAAAACAATCCATCAAGCCCTGATTAGTAGTTTGATACCTGAGTTGTAAATGATCACGCTGAGAAGTGAACAGTCAGCCCAGTGAGAGGCAGCCCCAGCCCATTGCAGCCTAGCAGGGGATCCTCCAGAGAGAAGGATGGAGCCAAAGAAAAGACGCCAGGCTGCCGGCAGGCTTCCATCTTAACTGTACAGAGTTCTTTATATGTTGGCTCCTCCAATGGATTGGGAGCTCCCGGAGGGCCGGGCTCTCTTGGGTCTTTCTTTGCCTCCTCAGCTTTTTTTAGCCTAGGGCCTAGCCAGAGCAGGTGTTGGATGAAAATCTATTGATCAACTGTCCGACCTCTTGTCTACCAACTAATGGGCAAAGCCATTTCCCTTTTCTGCCTTTGTGGAGGGAAGGAAGGAAGGGAAGGAGGAAGGAAGGAAGGAAGGAGGGAAGGAAGGAAGGAAGGAAGGAAGGAGGAAAGAGGAAGGGAGGGAGGAAGGAAGGGAGGAAGGAAGGAAGGAAGGAGGGAGGGAGGGAGGGAGGGAGGGAAGGAAGGGCAGAAGGGAGGAGGGAGGGAGGAGGAAGGAAGGGAGGAGGAAAGAGGAAGGGAGGGAGGAAGGAAGGGAGGAAGGAAGGAGGGAGGGAGGGAGGGAGGGAAGGAAAGGCAGAAGGGAGGAGGGAGGGAGGAGGAAGGAAGGAAGGAGGAAAGAGGAAGGGAGGGAGGGAGGGAGGAAGGGAGGGAGGAAGGAAGGAAGGGAGGGAGGAAGGAGGGAGGGAGGGAAGGAAGGAAGGAAGGAAGGAAGGAAGGAGGGAGGGAGGGAGGGAGGGAGGGAGGGAGGGAGGGAGGGAGGGAGGGAAGGAAGGGTGGAAGGGAGGGAAGGAAGGAAGGATGTAGGAAGGATGTATCTCCATTTTATACTTGAAATTGAAGCAGACAGAGGTTCAATGATCTATCCACAGCTCCCCAACTAAGTCAGAATCTGGAGCCAGATTTGTATTCCAGTCTTCCTGACTCCAGACCCAGGACTTGAGCCACTGAATCATCAAGTTGCTTCAAGGGTTCTTTATCTGGGTTCCCCAGACCAGATCTCTGAGGGCTGGTGAATTTGCATGGAAAAAGAAACTAATCGCACATCAAGCACAATTCTGAAAAAAGGGTCTGCAGTTTCCTCAAACTGCCCACTGGGTCCATGGTACGTACAGAAAAGATAAGAACTCCTGGACTAAATGGTATCTCAGGTCCATTTAGGTTTTAAATCTTGTGAACTTATAAAAAGGAGAAGTATGGGAGAGAAGCAGAGACAGAGAGAAGGGAGGGGGGAAAGAATAGGGGAAGGGAGAGGGAGGAGACAGGGACCGGGAGGGAGACAGATAGTGAGAGACAGAGAGGAGAGGAGAGAAGGAGAAAGGAAGGAGGGAGATCTAGATGAAGGAGAGAGGGAGAGACAGAGAGGTGGGGAAGGAAAAGGGGGAGATAGGAAGAGAGAAGGAGGGAGGCAGAAACAAGAAGAGACAGCTAGAGAAAGAGAAGCAGGAAAGAGGGAAAGTGAGAAAGAATAGTGAAGAGTTATGGGGGTTGGAGGAAAAAAGTGAAAAGACAGATTTTAGAGAGGAAAAGGAGAATGGAAGGGAGTAAGGCCTCAGGGAGCAGCCAGGTGAAAGGCTAATAGCAGGGACCCAGCTGGGGTGGCAGAGCAGGAAGGCTAGCTTCCAGATCCTAGGAACCAGAGGAGCTAGGACTGAATTTGGAGAAAGCTGCTTTGAAGTCCACAGTTTCCTACAACTCTCACATCCAACTTTAGCTCCCCTGGGAAGATGGCCAAGAGCAGCTTTGATTCCTGTGGCTTTCCTGAAGGTTGAGGTCCCAGAAGGTTGAGGTCAGAGTAGGGACTCCCAAACCAGAGGTTTCTGCTTGCCTTCCTGCTACTGCTACCTCTGCAATTGGTACTGTTGATACTCCGGACCCTGGAAGGCCGCTTATGCAAGGTCCCTTGTGCTCAGCCATAGATTTCATTAAAAATGGGCAGGAAAGCCTTAAGGAAGGGTATTACTGATTGTTGTAGTCTAGACCCTGAACTTCTGATCTGATACAGCTGCAGCCACATCTGGGAGGGTAAAAACATCAATAACAGAGTTCATAGGTTGGCTTTTCCAATTTGTTGCAGATTTTATCTTCACACCACCCCTTAGAACATCATTTCTTTACATAGGATTTTTGGTTCCCAAGGGGACTGTGGATAGATTCTAATAGGTCTGTGAACTCAGATGGAAAAAAAAACATCACACCTTTATTTTCACTAAACTCAAACTGGATTTTAGCATTTTCGTCCATTTGAAATATTTTTAAATCCAATTTTAGTTTACTTTCAGTTGCAAGTTCTATCCTTTTCACCTCTCCTCTCCTACACATTGAGAAAGCAAGGGGGGAAAAAAGACCTGTTACAAATATGTATAGCCAAGCAAAAACAAATTCCCACATTAGCCATGTCCAAAAAAATATGATTTTATGTGTACTCTGAATCTATCACCTGCTATCTGAAAGTTGAGAACTTGTCTAATTTGAATATATTTTAAAAAAAAAAGATTCAGAAACAAGGTCCATGAGCTTCCCCAGACTGACAAAGAAAGGTTAAGAAACCTTGCTTTTGACCACTTTGCAGAAGCCTGAGGTCCCTGGGACAGTTTGAGAAAAAGCTGATCTAAGGCTGACTTCCTCCTTTTTCAGATGAAAAACTGCTGCTCAGTCAGCGCCTCTTACTTTAGCTTTTTTTCTTTGGAAGCATCCCCATAACCACTGACAGGTCCTCAGAGAGCCCCAGAGGCACCAGTCTCAAAATTCTTGGGACAATCCCAAATCATATAGGTTGACAGAATGTGATGAAACAGGACAATTCAGCGCTACTTTTCAAGGCAGGTCTGAAGGCTCAGTCTGCCTCCAACACATTTTTGCCTTCTAGAAATAGGACATGAGGGAGCTAAATAAATGTTATCAGCCTCCTCTTCCCATCCACCCCCTCCTGTTGGCCAGGGAGCCTGCCCAACACATCTTGGTCTGGCTGCTCCTGCAGTATGACTTGGAATGATGCTTAAAATTGATGGACAATGCCCATTTGATGACCTTCATGGCCTTCCTCAGACAGAGGAAGACAATCACTGGTTCTGGTTTGCTAACTGACTGACTCTTAACAAACAATTATTGGGCAATTTCAGGACAGTCTTTTGTTTATTGTAGAGGATTTCTATTTTTGTTATAGGTCAGGCAGCTCTTATCAAAATACCTTTTTCCCTTGGGCTCCTCAAGGTCCCTGGTATCCTGTAGTATTCACTCCCCTGCCACAAATAAATCCTCTGAGGCCCTATCCGAGTGCAGGACTTTTGGGTACTATCTTTAAGCTAAAGGAGAATGGGGTATATTTTAATTGAATTTTTAATCATTTTTTTAAAATCAAATATTTGGTTATTATCAACAAAACCCTTTCAGTTAAATAACATACAAAAAAGAAAATCATAACAAAATCCAAAGCAGCAGTTTTTTTGTCAAAGATATTTACTGCAAAGTTTTCTTTCTCCCAATCTATTTCTCTTTATATTTTGAAACACGTTGCTTTATTTGTTGTACAATCCTCCCCTATTTTTACAGTCAAGTTCATTTATTTTCTGTCATAATTTCTTCCATTTATAATTCACTGGATTGTCCTTTAGGATTCTAACTTCTAAACCCAGCTGGAACAAGGGTCTCACACTTGCTAAAAAGGAACTTTCCTCCTCTCTATAATTTAGAGAATGTAGCCTTGCTTTTTCTTCTAATTTTCTTTTACTGTTCAAGTGGAAGCAAAATGAAGGAACAATTTCCAGAATAAAATTCATCTCAGGAGAGGAAAGGGCTAAAAGTTGGGAACAAATTGGAAAGAACAAATCCAAGTTCTTCCCATTTGTTGTGTTTTCAAGAAGGGTTGGTGAGGAGAGGGGAGGGGTAGGAGGAAGACTTTCCTCCTTCAGAATCTTAGGTCATTCTATTCCTAAAGACCAGAATATTCTTCACTTTCTCTTCTGTGAAATTCCCATTCAAGAGAGGGAGGGAAGGGGGCTATTATTTTTAGGGTTTTTTTTTTGGTAAAGCAATGGGGTTAAGTGACTTGTCTAAGGTCCCACAGCTAGGCAATTATTAAGTGTCTGAGGTCACATTTGAACTCAGGACCTCCTGACTCCAGGCCGGTGCTTTATTACCATTTAGTTGCCCCCAAAGGGAGCTATTTTTACATATTTGAAGAATTATCTTGTAGAGGACTTATTAGAAGAGTCATGTTTAACTCCCGGGCAGCATCAAAGACTAGAAGTTGGAAAGAAGCAAATGAGTCTGAGCTCTGGAGACGCTTCCTTCAAAATCATCTGAGCTGACCTGAAATGAAGCTGGTTGCTTAGAAAGATGGCAGGAGGCTAGACTGGCAGCTGTATTAGAGTGGGGATTCCTTTTGGATGTAAGTAGGACTAGATGGTAAGGTGCCCTTCAACTCTCAAATTCTGTGACACCTTGACTTTATTTCATTTATTTTTTCATTTTGGAGAGACAAATGGAATTAAGTGACTTACCCAAGGTCACACAGCTAGTAAGGATCAAGTCTCTGAGTCCAAATTGAAACTCAGGTCCTCCTGACTCTAGGGTTGGTGCTCAATCCATCCACTATGTCATGATACCTAGTCTTTAAAGCCTAACTCAAATTCTACATTTTCTATGACACTTTCCTTGTGATAATCAATTGGAATTCACATGTGACTTTGTACTCTTTTTTTTTTTTTTTTTTTTAGATTTTTGCAAGGCAAACAGGGTTAAGTGGCTTGCCCAAGACCACACATAGGTAATTATTAAGTGTCTGAGACTGGATTTGAACCCAGGTACTCCTGACTTCAGGGCTGGTGCTTTATCCACTAGGCCACCTTATTTACCTGCGTGTCCTATCTTCCTACCAGACTGTGAGTTTCATGAAAACAAAGGCCCCATCTTATTTAAATCTTATACCCTCCCCTCCAACTCCAGCACAATTCTTTGCATACAGTAGGTGCTTACTAAATATTTGCATTGAGTCAAATAAATGTAATCAAGAAGTATATTACCCCTTTGAGAAATGTTGTCGAGAGGTTTGTTGTCCAGGTATAGGTTGAACTGGATGACCTCTGAGACCCAACCAATTTGGATTGTCTAGGTTTCCTATAGATCATCAGAACTTCTGGACATGCTCTGGGCCTTCACTTCATTTCATTCAGACCTCTAGATGACATTCTTCTGTTCATTTACCTAAGAATAATCTGATTCTCAGAAATTGTCTAAAATGATAACATTTTTGAGGAAGCACCCTTTCACCAAGAGTTACAGTAGAGCAGACTTCAGCTATCCCCTAGTCCTTTGAGGTGGTCCCAGAGGTCCACCGAATTAAAGAAGAATCAAAGAAGCACCAGGTTAGGAAGCAGAATATCTGAGTTTTAGCAAGGGCTCCCCCCATTAAAGCATATGTCTAATAGATCAAGTCATGCATTCTAGTATGGGCAAGTTACTAGACTGAACAAGCAACCAAAGCTCTAAGGACATTTTCCTCAACTGAGAACCAAAGATGAGCAGTTATCTCCCAGTTGTCCAGATTTGGAATGAGATAAGTATCTCTATCATCTCTCTCTCTCTCTCTCTCTCTCTCTCTCTCTCTCTCTCTCTCTCTCATCTCTATCTAGATATCTATGCACACAAATGAATGAATGAATAAAAAGTTATGTTTAAAACTCTTACATTTTGGACCAGACACTGTATTATATGCCAGACATAGAAACACAAGCTAGCCAGTCCCTAAAAACAACATATAAAGAGGAAATAAAGATGGTGGCAGTGGTGGTGGGGGAGCAGAAGACACTAAGTTATAAAGCTCACCTTTTTGTATTTTATCCTAGAGACAAAAGGAAGCTATCAGAGTTTATGAAGTAGTGCAGTAATATGATTGGATCTGTGCTTTAAGGAAAGTCACTTCAGTGACTGAATAGAGGAGAGACTAGAGTGGGAAGAGATGAGGTAGGCTGACCCACTAGTGGCTATTGCAAAATTTCAGGCATGGGATGAGGAGGGTGGGGGCACCTATTGCAATATTTCAAGCATGAGGTGATGAGGGGCTCTGCCAGGGTGGGAGGAGTGGCTGGTGAGAGAAAGGAAAGTATCAGACTGATGTTGCAAAGGTAAAACCAATAGACCTGGGTAACATCTTGGGCCTGTGGGCAAATGAGAGTGGGAAGTTGAGGATGACACCTATATTGTGAGCTGAGAACAGTGTGTTGCTCTCTTCAGTATCAGAGAAGGTAAGATGAGGAGGAGGGTAAAGTGAGAAAGATAATGAGTTCCATTTCAGACATGTTGAGTTCAAGATGTCTACTGGACATGCAAGATTGGAGGTTAGCCAAGAGATTGGGTTAGGAAGGGTAGATCTAGAATTATCTGCATAAAGATACTAATTAAAACTAATAGAATCTGTAGAGCTTACTGAGTCAAGTAGCATAGAAGACGAGGGGTCAGATGCCAGAACTGTGGGAAACCTACAGTGAGGGGTCGTAATCTAGATGATGATCTAACAAGGATACTGAGGAGAGGTCAGATAGGTAGGAGAAGAACCAGAGAGAGGAGTGTCCTGAAAACCTAAGAGAAGTGTATCATGCAGGAGTGATCAACAGTGTCAAAGGCTGCAGAGAGGCCAAGGAGAATGAGAACAGATGAAAGATCATTGAATTTGGCACTAAGAAATCATTCATAATTTTGGAGAGAGCAGTTGTGGTAGAATAATAAGATCAGAAGCCACATTGAAATTGGTTAAGAAGAGTAGAAAAGGAGAGAAAGTGAAAGGTTTTTTGAGTTCATCTACAAAGGGCAGAAGAGATCTAGGATGATAGTTATGAGGAATGAAAGGATCATGAGACAGATAAAAGGATAGGATAAACCCTGTGTAATTGAATTATTGACATGACTGTTTAGTGAAGCCCTAAAACTTTTTTTTTAAGTTGTTTCATTTTTATTTTTTCAATTACAGGCAAAAGATAGTTTTCAACATTCATCTTTTTTATAAGCTTTTGAGTTCCACATTTTTCTCATTTCTTTCCTTCCCTCCTCCTCTCCATGACAGTGAGTAATCTGATATAGGTTAAATGTAAACAATCATTTTAATATTTTTCCATATTAGTCATTTTGTGAAAGAAGAATTAGAACTAAAGGGAAAAAATGAGAAAAAGAAAAAATATCAAACAAGTTTTAAAAAGTGAAAATAGTCTGCTTTGGTCTTCTGGATGTGGGTGGCATTTTCCATCACAAGTCTTTCAGAATTGTCGTTGATCCCTGTACTGCTGAGAAGTCAAGTCCTTCATATTGGTCATCACACCATGTTGTTGTTAATCTGTATAAAGATCACCTGGTTCTTTTCATTTCATTCAGCATCAGTTCATGCAAGTCTTTCCAGACTTTTCTGAAGTCTGATCAATTAAGATTTCTTTTGGAACAATAATACACATCATTTCATATTCCACAATTTGTTCAGCCATTCTTCAATTGATGGCCATCCCCTCAATTTCTATTTCTTTGCCACTACAAAAAGAGTTGCTATAAATATTTTTGTATATGTGGGTCTTTCCTGCTTTTTATGATCTTTTGGGGATACAGACCTAGCAGGGGAATTGCTGGATCAAAAGAGATCTATAGTTTCATTGCTTTTTGATCATTGTTCAAAATGCTCTTCAGAATATTTGAATTAGTCCATTACTACACCAACAATGCATTAGTGTCCCAGTTTTCCTACATCCCCTCCACCATTGATCATTTTCCTTTTAAGTCATATTGGTCCATCTGATAGGTGTGGTACTTCAGAGTTATTTTAATTTGCATTTCTCTAATCAATAATGATTCAGAGCATTTTTTCATATGACTATAGATAGTTTTAATTTTTTAAATCTGAAAGCTACCTATTCACATCCTATGACCATTTATCAATTGAGGAATGGCTTCTGTTTTTATAAATTTGACTCAATTTTCTATGTTTTAGAAATGAGTCTTTTATCAGAAATACTAGCTATGAAAATTGTTTCCCAGATTTCTGAAGTCCTTCCAATCTTGGTTGCATTGGTTTTATTTGTTCAAAACCTTTTTAATTTTATGTAATAAAAATTATCTACTTTGTACTTTCTAATATTCTCTATCTCTTGTTTGATCATAAACTCCTCCTCTCTCATAGATCTGACAGATAAACTATTTCCTGTTCTTCTAATTGGAAGCCCTAAAACTCTTGCAAGTAGATTATAAATAGGAATGGCAGGGCATTTAATCCTTGAGTCTTCAACATGTAGTGCCTAGTGAATGTTTAATAAATGTTTCTGAAATTTAGGGGAATTGATATCTGCTTAAAAGGAGTGAGTTCAGGGTGGCTAGGTGGCACAGTGGATAAAGCACCAGCCCTGGAGTCAGGAGTACCTGAGTCCAAATCTGGCCTCAGATACTTAATAATTACCTAGCTGTGTGGCCTTGGGCAAGCCACTTAACCCCATTGCCTTGCCAAAAAAAAAAAAAAAAAAAGGAGTGAGTTCCTGGAGGACCTAGAATGCCAAAAAAAGGAATTTGGCTTTTTTTTTTTTTGATAAACTGTCTTTGGACAAAGGAGGTGAGTTTTGAAGACAGAATGAGGATTCTGGGAGACGGAGAGAAAGAAAAGGTGAATTCCAGAGAGGGCAATGACTGATGTGGATACATGGGATTGGGGAAGATGGAAGTTTGAAACTGGGGAACAAGGGAATCGTCCAGTTTGCCTGGAAAAATAGGAATGTCTAAAGCGTAACAAGAGAGGATGCTGAAAAGATAAACTGGAGTCAGAATATGGAAGCTCTTAAATGACAAACTGAGAAATACGTATTTTATCCTGAAGAGAATAAGAAATCACTGAAAAATTTGGCAAAAGAAAACAATGGGAAGATTATAAGACATGTGGAGAATGGGTTTATGAAAGTCAATACTGGAAGTAGGGAAATCAATTAAGAAGACATTCTGGTACACTAGTGAGAGGTGATAAAACATCTGAAGTAGGGCATTGGTTTTGTGAACAGAGAGGAGATGGAGAATGGCAAAACTTAATAATGGAAATGGTGGCTAGATCACCAGGTCTGAAGTCAAGTGAGCATGGATATCCCAGAAACCTCTTAAAATGATGATCCAGGTCAGTAACTCATTGATTCATCAATCTGAGAGAGGACCACAGAGTACAGACATCTCCTGAGTGAGAAGACTCCAGGGGAGGAGTTGGAAAAGTTTGAAGAATCAGCAGAGGAGCTGACACTGAAGTGACCTTTTTAGTGGATAGATGATGATTTGGGACTGAAGTTCCAAAGAATGATTAGAGTTAGATGGAATTATTTGAGGGTTTCCTGTGGAAGGATGGCAGGGCCAAGTAAAGGATTTTTAAGGAACTGCAAGCCTATGCACATTCTCCTAGAATGCTAAATGTCTTGAGAATCATAGATTATCATGATCTTGGAAGGATGAAAATATAAGGTAACCAGAAGGCCAATAAAAGAATCCTGAAAGATAAAAGCAAGCTATAGTATACTATCCAGGATGACTTTGATACTAGTAGTGACAAAAGATGCAATATTGAGGATCTGGATAACTGAAAAGGCAGTGGATGGATGGACCATGACCTTCCCTGATGCCTGGAAGGGACTCCCTCCTTACCCTTATCTCAGGGAATTTCTCTCTTCCTTCAGCCTCACTTCTTGAAACTTTCTTGAAACCTTTCCTAATCCTCAAATAACATATTTGGAAAGGTCTCAACGCAGAGCAAGCTCTTAAAGATGCTTATTCTTTTCCCCCAACCCCCTACCACCATCATCCCAACTCCTAGTATCATGCCTTTCAAAAATTTTCCTTGAATTTATTCTATTTATATTTATTCAGTATATTCTTTTTTTTTCAAGGCAATGGGGTTAAGTGGCTTGCCCTAGGCCACACAGCTAGGTAATTATTAAGTGTCTGAGGCCGATTTGAACTCAGGTACTCCTGACTCCAGGGCTGGTGCTCTATCCACTGTGCCACCTAGCTGTCCCTATTCAGTATATTCTAAAGCAAGTATTTGTCTTCTCTGTTAGCATATAGCTCTTGGAGAGTAGCAGAAATTTTATTCTTTGTATTTGAACATAATGGCTATCTACCAGTACCTACATCATCATCATCATCATCCTCACCACCACTACCATTTTTATAACACTCCAAGTTTGGAAAAACCCTTTACAAATCTAATCCAATTTGATTGTATTGCATGGTAGATACTCAAAATATTTGTTGATTAATTATTAATTTATTTAAAATGATTGAATAATAATTGATTCTTCATAAATTTTTGTTGATTCCTTTAAATTCAGTGTGCCTTTCTAGCTTTATTACCCATTGTTCCCTTTCACATTACAGTTCTGTCAAAATCAATCTGTAAATGTACCTTTTTAAAAAATTTTAATGATGCATTTTGTTTGCATAATCATGGTTTTCTTCATTATTCTTCCTTCATTCTCTCCCAGATAATCAAGCCATATAATAAAATGCTATTTTTGACAAAGACAAAAAAGAAGAAAAATCAGCCCAACTTATCCAAATATTGGGAAAGTTCAAAACCATGTGTCATTGCACCATACCTTACAGCATTCTGTGTTTTGCATTGACTGTATGGCATCTGGGAGTGGACATTTCTATCTCTTAGAACCCCTAGTTTCCTTTAAAACCTAGGTCAAAGCCCTCTCCAGATTGCCCCTAGATACAAATTCTTCCCCTAAGATTCTTTTATATTTCCTTTGCATGTATTTAGTATTTGCCCCAATTACAGTTATTGCCCTTGAAGGCAGAGATTGCTTTACCAAGGTTCCTGGCACAGTAGGCACTTCATAAAAGTTTGTTGATGTTGTTGATGAATGGATTTGTTTTTAGGATGGCATCCACAGCCTTCTGAGGTATCCTTGAGCTAGAAATGACTGGTAGCCCCTGCCTTCTGTAGCCCTTGATGAAGAGCTGCTTCCTCTGTGTAGGGACAGCACCACCCTCCACCTCCTTCCTCCCCCAGTCTAACCCCACCTGCTAAAGCAGGGCTGCAAAACCATTTTGTTCCATTTTACTTTCATAAAGGTAGTTCCTGTTTTCCTTAGCAACTGGCACCTTAGTCTCAGATCTGGGAAATACTGCTGGAGAGTCAGCTTAAAGGTATAGGGAGAGGAGTTTTGAGTGTAAGGAGCAGTTACTGGTGTAGGGAGAGACCTTTTAAGGATAATGAGCATCTCGTGGTGTAGGGAGTAGCCCTTGGTGTAGGGAGAGGAGTTTTAAGTGTAGTTAGCAGCCCTTGGTGTAGGGAGAGGAGTTTTAAGTGTAGTTAGCAGCTCTTGGTGTAGGGAGAGGAGTTTTAAGTGTAGTTAGCAGCTCTTGGTGTAGGGAGAGGAGTTTTAAGTGTAAGGAACAACCCTTGATGTAGGGAGAGACCTTTTAAGAGTAATGAGCGGCTCTTGGCAGGCCTTGGGGGGCCTGAAGAGGTGGGCCAGCCCCTTCACCCAGGGATGCTGAGAAGGAAGAAAATTGGCTGAGACCCATCTTCCTGGGGCTTAATTTCCCACTTGGCCCCTGTTCCTCGAAGTCACAGGTTGGTTTTTTTTTTGTTTGTTTTTTAGATTTTGCAAGGCAATGGGGTTCAGTGGCTTGCCCAAGGCCACACAGCTAGGTAATTATTAAGTGTCTGAGGTCGGATTTGAACTCAGGTACTCTTGACTCCAAGGCCGGTGCTCTATCCACTGAGCCACCTAGCTGCCTGCGAAGGTTGTTAACTGATGCCTATGGAGAAGCCTGGAAAGGTCAATGGAGGCAGGATGTCAATGGGGAGAAATCCAGCCAGGACTGCTAGGAAACAGTTGGGTCCTCTGTCAGTCTGTCATGAAAATAGTGCCTATTAGGGAAACCACAAAAGGCAAAAGAAAATCTCCAGCCTTGAGGTCTCACTAACTGTCCAACCTGGGATAAATCACTTTGCCTCCCTCAGCCTCAGTTTCTTGATCTGTAAAGTGGAGATAATTATAACACCCCTTTACAGGTTTGTTGGGAGCATCAGATAAGATTAGGATTGGAAACTTTAAAGTCCATATGAATGTTAGCTCTTGTTAGTTTTTTTGAATATCATTTTATTTTTTCAATAACATACAAAATTAGTTTTCAACAATCATCTTTTTGTAAGCTTCTGAGTACTGTATTTTTCTCCCTCCCTCTTTCCTCCCCCTCTCCCCATGAAAGTGAGTAATGTGATATAGATTACACATGTACAATCATGCTTAAAATTTATTTTCATATTACTCATGTTGTAGAAAATCAGAACAAAAAACCATGAGAAAAAGAAAAAAATAAAACAAGTTTCAAAAAGTAAAAATAGTATGCTTTGATCTGCATTCAGACTCCAAGGTTTTTTCCTCTGGAGGTAGATGACATTTTTCATCTTTTTTTGTTGTTTGTTTTTAGTTTTTGCAAGGCAGTGGGATTAAATGATTTATTCAAGGTCATACAGCTAGGTCTGAGTGTCTGAGCTTGGATTTGAACTCAAATCCTCCTGACCCCAGGACCAGTGCTCTAGCTACCTAGCTGCCCTGACATTTTCAGAATTGTTCTTCATCACTGAACTGCTGAGAGGAACTAAGTTCATTATTGATCTGCGTTCAGATTCCACAGTTTTTTCTCTGAATGTGGATGGCATTTTCCATTTTAAGTCTTTTAGAATTGTCCTCAATTGGGGCAGCTAGGGGCACAGTGGATAGAGCACTGGCCCTGGAGTCAGGAGTACCTGGGTTCAAATCCGGCCCCAGTCACTTAATAATTACTTAGCTGTGTGGTCTTGGGCAAGCCACTGAACCCCATTGCCTTGAGAAAACCTAAAAAAAAAAAAATTGTCCTCGATCACTGAACTGCTGAGAAGAGCTAAATTCAGCATGGTTGTTCTTCACATAATGTTGCTGGTAATGTGTGCAATGTTATCTTGGTTCTGCTCACTTCACTCAGAATTAGTTCATGCCAGTCTTTCAAGACTTTTCTGAAGTCTACCCACTCATGATTTTTTAAAATTTCTTTTTTTTTATTTAAGGCAATGAGGTTCAGTGACTTGCTCAAGGTCACACAGCTAGGCAATTATTGTCTGATGCCAGATTTGAACTCAGGTACTCCTGACTCCAGGACTGGTACTCTATCTAAACTAGCTGCCCCCTACTCATGATTTTTTAACAGAACAATCATATGCCACAATTTGTTCAGCCATTCCCCAGTTGACAAGCATTCCCTCAATTTCCAATTCTTTGCTGGTACAAAAAGTGATTCTTAGTATTTTGAAAAATTATTATTTTTTTTAGGGAACAAAAGTCCTGAATGGAGTCATAGATTCCTACAAGTTATGAGCTGAAACTCAGTTTTATATGTGAGGAGGCAGAGGTCCAGATTGTTGGTGGGGGGAAGGAAATCCCTTACCCCATGTCACACAGGTGGCAAAAAACAGAGCCGAGATTCAAAGATCTGTGTTTAAAAAAAAAAATCCCAGAGTCTGAGTTGGAAATACCTAGTATTTTTGAGTCCAGCCCATGCCCAAGGGGAATAATCATGCTTGATTAGTAGGGATCTAGTTTCTACTCAAAGATTTCCACTGATGGTGACTCCACCCTCCTCCCTCAGAGGCATCCATAGATTAAAGTCAAATTTTGTCTGTAGCAATCCTTAATCCCCATTTTGCATTCTGGGAACAAAGAAAAACCTATCTAATCCCTCTTCCCACAGAGGACCTAGAGGAAATACAGTAGCCTCTCTGACAGCAAAAAGATGACCAGGATAGTTCATCAAACTCCAAAAGGTAAACTGAGTCATCTTGTCACAGGAAGACTCTAATTAATGACCTCTCAGTCAGCTGACTTCTGGAATCCTCCCTCCCCTTACTGGCAACACTTATAGCACTGATCTCCAAGTCCAAACACTTCACTCCCTTCTTCCAACATCTGGTCCTGCTGGATCCAGATAAGAACCCTATAAAAATGGACCAGATTTTAATTGTCTTGGAGAAGTTACCCCCATTCTCTCTCTGGGGTCCCATTCAGGTGTCCAGTTCCAACTGGGAGGTCACATAATCTATTTCCCTCCTTCTTCCTGACTTATCTGGATATTTTGAGTATTGCTCCTTAATAAAACTGCCTTGCTTTACTCTCTTGTGAAATGTTTCCTTATACTGGACTTAGGTATTTCATGAACCTTTTTGTGAGTCATATCTTAACATGACTTGGTCCTTTGGGCACTTAAAGACAGCCATCTTGTCTCTCCGTAACCTATATTTGCTGGGCTAAATTTTCCTAACTCCTTGAATTAATCAATTATGATGGAAAAATTTACATTCATCCTTTACTTCTATGCTTGTTCCACTTGTCAATGTCCTTAAACTGCTGCCCCCAGATAGGAGCACAATTCTCTAAATAGTATTTTATTTTTTCCAGTAACATGTAAAAACAATTTTAACATTCATTTAGAAAATTTTGAGTTCCAAATATTCTTCCTCCCTTCTCTCTCTCTCTCCTCCCTAAAAGGTAAAAATTTTAATAGGTTATATATGATCAGCACGGTTTCCTAGATATGGCCTAATGAATGAAGACGACACTCAATCTCCCTTAATATAGACTGAAGATCACAAAAGCATGCATTTCTCATGATCTATTCTTTTTTAAAGAGGCATTTAAATTATTTTTTCAATGACATGTAAAAATAGTTTTCAACATTCATTTTTCGGTAAACTTTTGTTTCACATTTTTCTTCTCCTCTTCCCCCCTTGATAGTGAGCATTCTAATATAGGTTACACAAGTACAACTTTGTTAAAGATATTTCCAACTTAGTCATGTTGTGAAAGGAATCAGAAAAAAATATGAGAGGGGAAAAAGCATGAAACAAATTTTAAAAAAGTGAAAATAGCTTTATCTGCATTCAGATTCCACAGTACTTTCTCTTGATATGAATGGTATTATCCATCACAAGTCTTTTAGAATTGACTTTGATCATTGTACTGCTGAAAAGAGTTGTCTTTCATAGTTGATCATCACACAATGTTGCTGATAATATGTTCTCTTGATTTGGCTCACTCTATTTTTCAGTTCATATAAGTCTTTCTAGATTTTTCTGAAATCTACCTGCTCTTAATTTCTTACAAAACAATAGTCCTCCATCACATTATTTACTCTTGTTTTTTTTTTTTTTTTTTTTTTTGGCAAGGCAATGGGGTTAAGTGGCTTGCCCAAGGCCACACAGCTAGGTCATTATTAAGTGTCTGAGGCTGGATTTGAATGTAGGTACTCCTGACTCTAGGGCCACTGCTCTATTCACGGCGCCACCTAGCTGCCACCTAGCTACCCCCTACATGACTTACTCTTAAGGATATTTTTAGATGGCACAGGCAAATAGATCCCTGTAACTGGAATCAAGGAAACCTAAGTTAAAAGCTTGCCTCAGATACTTCATACTGTGTGACACTGATGAAGTCTCTTAGCCTTCCCTTGTCTCAGTCAATCCATATATAAAATAGAAAGGGGCAGCCAAATGGTACAGTTGTTAGAGCATTAGCCCTGGAGTCAGGAGGATCTGAGTTCCAATTTGCCCTCAGGTACCTGACACTTACTAGTTGTGTGACTCTGGATTAGTCACTTAACCCCATTGTCTTGCCAAAAAAAAATGGGAAGGCTGAATTCAAAGGTCTTATATTGAAAGGATTTTATTCAAAGATTTTTTTGGTAGGCCTACATCTGTGCTTCCATGAGTTTCTGTTGGAGTATTTGGAATTTGAAATCTCCTGAATTCACCATCTTTTTGACTGTTGACATGTTGGCTTGACATACTCCACCTCCTCCTGTACTTTTAAGGTTAATTTTTTTTTCATCAACCAATAAAACAAATTTATTAATGACCTAGTGTTTAACGCTATGATAGGCACTAGGGATACAAAGAAAAACACCCAATCATTCTGACTTTGTATTCAATTGGGGAAAACTTATACATCAAAGTATATACAAATCATATTCAAATTATATTCATGAAAATTTGGAGTTGGAGTGGCTAAGGAGAGAATGCAATCAAAAGCTTGTGAAAGAAGCAAGAATAACATTTATGCAAAATATGGTTAATTTTTTAAGCCCATGTAGTCTATTTATGCCTATTAGACTTCCTAATATTGGATGTGGTCCATTACTTGATTGTGTCAAGATCCTTCCCCATCCTTTATTTTTATGTGGTAACTGCCTCCTAGATTTCATAAGCGTGCCATCCAAGCCTTCATCCAAGTCACTGATAAAAGAGTAGGAAAATACAGCTTTTTGGCATGCACCAATAGAGAATCATAGACTCTCAGAATCAGTCAAGAATCTCCTAAACAACATATTCAAACATTGGTCATCCAACCTTAGACTGGATATATTCCTCTCTATTAAAAGGCTAATTGTTGGGATCCCCCCCCCTTTATTTCAGCTTAAATTTGCTTTTCTATGATTTCCATGTTTTTAGTATCAAACCTTTCCCCTTGAGGCTAAGCAGAACAAGTTTAAGTTATAGTTTGGAATAGTAGAAAGGGTACTGGACTTGGCATCAGGAAGACTAGGCTTCAAATCTTGCCTCAGACATGGATTAGTTCTGGGATGCTTGACCAAGTCACTTAACCTCTTTCTGACTCAGTCTCCTCTGTAAAATGGAGTTGAGAATAGCAACCACCCTGGAGGGTTGTTAAGAGACCATAACGTGAAAACTGTTATAGAGGACTTTGCAAGCCTTAGAATTATATAAATGCTTGGTATTATTGTTGTTGTCTTTGTCATTGGTCATGATTACTACTGCTGTTCCTCAGTTTCCTCATCTATAAATTGAGGGAATGAAGTTTAATGATGTCTAAGGTGCTTTCTGCCTTCACGTGTAAGAAACGATCATACTTCCATAAAAGCTCTTCCACTTAATAACCCTTCCAGTACTTGGAGACTGCCATCATTGATCTCTAAGTATTGGTTTTCCAGTTTGAAGCAGTTCCTACAACTGATCTTCATAATGGCATGATTTCAAGACCTTTTACCATCCCAACCATCCATCCCTTGAGTCTCTACTGTTATTATTCTCTCTTCTAAAATGTGGTTCTGGAATATGTAGTATTCCAGATGTGATCTGACCAGACTAGAGTAGAGTAGGACTATCACCGCCTTTTTTTCTGAATGTTCTGCCTATATTACAGCTGGCTTAGGCTATACTATTAATTTGTCACATCATACTATTGACCCATCTTGAACTTCCTTCACTCTGCATCAGTTCACACAGGTCTTCCTAGGTTTCTCTGAAATTGTCTTTTTCATCATTTCTTACAGCATAATCATATTCCATTACATTAATATATTCTAATTTGTTCAACCATTCCCCAGTAGATAGACTCTTAATTTCCCATTTTTTGCTGCTACCAAAAAACTGCTCAATACTTTTTATACAAATATGCATTTTTCTTCTTTCTTTGATCTCTTTGGGGTAGCACACCCAAGTGAGGGAAAAAATTAGGAGGATCTCACTTCCCACAGGAATTTTTAAAAGATCCTCTGTGAAGGATTGATTACATAAATATGCAGAAGAAATACACAGGACAAGAAAGCATAGAGAGTTTGCAGGTGCATTGGTGAAAGGAATGCCAACAACAAAGAACCTGCCCATCCATCACTGTAGAAAGTCTCTTTTTTGTTTTCAAGATTCAGGTCAGTTCCAAGAAGATTCAGTAACTCTTGCCACTAGATGGCAGAGATTGGCATTTCTTTGGAAACAGAAAACACTGCCCACTGTGTTGGTCAAGGTAATTAATGAGTGTAAGATGGCCACTGCTCCTTCCCTCAGGAAAGGGAAGTTGGAAAGACTGGTGTGCTATTTTTTCTAAGGCCAGCCCAGGATTGCTGAACAAAGTAAATCATTTTGTCCTCCCTTCAAAGATACATGTTGTTCCTTCTAGAAGCAAATGGTCTAGGTGTCAGATTTGAACTGTTTCTCTTGCCCACAGTGGGGAAATGCCGAGAATAGTTGAGGCCACTGAGATGTGAACAGAGAGATTCCCTGAACCAGCTATTCATCTTTGAAGCCAAGTTGAAGGGGTCTCCATATGTCTACTCAGGCAGAGAGGCCTCGAGCAAGCCAAGAGAAATAGGTTTGTTTTTTTTTTTTTCTTTTTCTTTTTTGACATTTCATGTCTGTTACCAATACTCCATCTTCTGGTCCTTTGGTCTGAGACTGCTTCTGTCTTAGTGTTCTATTTAATGAACTATGATCGTGGCCTTGACCAACAACTATTGCTTGTCTATTGCTCTAATTTAATGAAGTGTTTGTAAAACTGTCTAGGGAACTACTGAAAAATCTCATTTTCTGAGCAGTTGCTATAAATTTTGGTGAGTTGTATGGAAAGAGAGCTTTTTCAGAGAGAAGTTCAGAAGGGGATACAGACAAGTAGGACTCTGTTTGGCATTATTATGCTATAATTTTTTTAAAGCTCTCTCTCTATATATATTATATATATATATATTACATGTATATAAATTGTTTCAATCAAGACTCATGGTTTTATATCCCATCCTCTTTTGGTGGGTTTTTTAATATAGAAATTTTCATGTTTATTGTTATTATTCAAAATAAGAATAAAAACTTTTTCTTAAAAGTGCTTTGTCAAAACATTTATTTTCTTTTCCTAGAACTGTTACTATTAATGATAATTATTAGCTGGCATTCATAGGTTGCTTTAAGGTGTTCTAAGCACTTTATATCATCTCCTTTGTAAAGCTTGTATAAAAACAATATGGTTGGGTCACTAAACTTTAACATGTCCATTTGTCATGAAACATTTTCTTTCTAATTGTTCATTTCAGCTCAGAAATTAGGAAGAAGAAAAGAAGCACAGGGGTGGATAACCTTGGTTTTTGCACTATTCCACCTTCTCTGGGGGCTTGAGACAAGAGAATTGGGGCATTTCTAGTCAATATGGCACTTAGCATATACTGGGTACTCGTAATTTTGAATCCAGTTCTCACAAGGCACTGTTTGTTCCTAGGGGGTGTTGGGACTATTCAAACTCATATCCAAGGCAGGGCTGGCAGGCTTTACTTTTTAAAGGCAAACAGGGTGGGGTGAATCTTCTTCCAGTCAGTGTCCGGGTGCCTTTCCCAACAAAGACAACACCTCCTGATGTAAAGGGATGACAACTTTGTTATCCATACTTTATTTTCTGTGATTACACCAGCTAACTGGGGTGCAGGGAAGAGAGAGCTAAATTTCCTCCCACTACACTGCTGTATTCTAAAGCAAGTATTAGCAAAACTATTTGTACTGACTAATTTTTTGAAAGTAGATTAGTGGAACAGCCAAGCTAATGAAGAACCAGAAATGATTGAACTCAATAACCTAATGTTCAGTAAAATTGAGAACACAAATTACTTGGAGAACTCCCTGTTTGACAAGAACTGCTGGGAAAACTGGAAAGCAGTCTGGCAGAAATTAGGTCCAGACTATGACAAGGTGCTTCTCTCTAATTAATGGCAGAAATGATTGGTTTCAATCAAGGGCACCAAAGTGTGGTTGACATCCCAATGGGAATCCTTTTTTTTGTTTCAGGAAAAGATCTGAAAGTATGTATGAATAACATTTTATCCCAACTTAGAAACAAGGTTGATTTGCTTTCTCAAATGGAGGATAGCAAAATACATGCCACTAGAGAACCTGATGAGTATATTCTTTTTTTCTTTGCTCTCCTTTATATCACCTCTTACACCTTAGTCTCTTCATTAGCACATTTTCCTGTTATCACAGGAAGGGTGATTTTTTTCCCCATTGAGGAAGAAGTGAGTGATGAGAGAACCAGATGCCTACCTACATTTAAATATCCTCACAGAATAAATTTCCTTCTTTATCCTCACCCTATTCCCATTTTTCTGCTGAAATTTGTGCTTGTATCACACCAGAAGAGGAACAATGTGGAAAGAATACTGGACTTGGAGTTGGAAGGTTGAATCCCCACTCTGCCTTAATAGCTGTTTGACCTTGAATGAATCTCTGAGCCCTAGTTTCTCATTTGCAAAATGGAAATGAGGATACTTGTGCTACCTATGTTCCAGGGTGGCTGTGAGGGTCAAATAATATGGAGAGTGTAAGATAAGGGAGCAAACATTTATTAAACCTTTATTAGGTCCTGGGATTACAAATGCAAATTCAAAGACAGATAGTCTCTACCCTGAAGGAGCTTAAAATCTAATTGAGGAAATCAGGAGAGAATCTGAAAAAAGGAGGAGAGTGGAAAAACATTCAGGGAGAGTCAGGAATAGAGTCAAGAAAGAAATGAAGCATGGCTGACCTAGGCACTGCCTCAAAAGGGAAGAATGCCTCGCCAATGGGAAAAGGAGATGTCTAGGGTGTGAAGGCGATGGTATAATGGTGGTGAAGTCCAGAGAGTCAGAAGCAGAACCAAGGACAGGGATAAGAGGGAAAGAACAACTGGGTAATACTTAGATCTTTTCATCGACATCATTATTGACCTTACCAGGAGTGGAAAACTTCTTTTCTTGAAAGTTCTGATGTATTCCTGAACCCTAAACTAGTTGGTATAATCACAGAATGTAAGGAATATAGAGCATATATAATATGTTCTATAAGTGCGATTCTTGCTTTGATAGAGTAAATAAGAGCTCTCAGTTCAAAGTTTCCTCTAAGTAGGCCCTACGTTGGAGCAGGACAAAGAGTTAGTCACAACCTATTTGGGGTCTAAATGAGAAGAAAAGCTCATGAAAATATCTGGGGAGACAGAACAATCATGGAATCCTCTTGGTAGTGGATCATGTCTCTATGAATCTTGTCAGATTATTTAAAAATCAAAGCAGATGCCTTTCTGTGTCATCGGGACCATCTCTCAAACTCTTTTTTCAGGACAAAACGGCCCATTTGGTCCCTAGGATGATTATGCCTTTTGGATCAGAAGCTTAAGTCACTTTAATTCTATAAACATCAGCTGAGAGCTTACTGTGTCCACTGTCCTGTGCTTGGAATGGGAGATGTTTAAAAAAGGTTCCACCTCCCCCCCACTATTATATCTAATCAGCCTCAGAGCATGCTATATATATCCCATCTAACCATCCACCAGGAAAAAAAGTGGGATCATCTTACCTCCTGATGCAGGAATATCAGGGACCCCTTTCCTCACTACCATTCCTTGATATGTGTTGCCTCCTCCCTATTAGGAACCCCCATCCTGAAAGATACAAACAGTCTCATTTTCATTTGTGTATTGCTAGCACATGGTATTCTGCCTCACACATTATAGGTGAATAATAAATATTATTCCATCCATGAAATTTAATCTGCCTCTCTGTACCTCATATCCATTTTATTTAGTTCTGTCCAATAGGCTAAACACTCATCCATCCATCCATTTATCCATTCATTTTTGGAGTTTACAGCCCAGTAAACTGATGGCACTTACACACATAAATGCAATAAACCATAATAAATGACAAATACATGTTAAAGATACAAACTCAGCAGAGATTATTAGATCAGAAGTAGTGGTGTTTGACCTGAGTTTTTTTTTTAAAAGATAGGCAGCATTTTCTTTAGCAAAGGTACAGAGTTGGGAATGTGTGGAGTATACAGGGAGTATACAAGGAATCTAGTTTGACCAGAGTGTGAGTTAGAGTAATAATTTGAGGTGACATGGTATAGAGGGCTTTCAAGGCCAGTCTGAATCTAATTCATAGGTAGTTGAGGTTCTTTAACCAAGTGTAGGGCTTTGACAAGGGAATGCTATGATCAGCACTTTAAGGGCAGGATGACAACTGATGACATATTTGGATGGGGATGAGGAAGGGAGTGGGGTCAATGTCAGAGATGCTTGTTACCCTTTTTAGTTATCCCATTTCCCTTCATGGAGACCACCCTAGCTAGAGCTGGCTAGCTGTTCAAAGAAAACGTGGTGGCAGTTACCTTGACAAAGTACCTTGGTTCACTCAGGGCTTGATCTGTTCAGTGTCATTTTGATAGGTAAACAATTCAGGTTAAGCTCAGGAAATAAACTTTCTATGTGAGACAATCCAGGTGCATAGCCCAAGGCCTTCGCATCAGGAATATCCTCAGATGAATTAGGGAAGGGAGGAGAGATAAAGAGATTACAACTGCTATATGGGAACTATGGCTCCAGAGGATCTCAGGGGACCCCATTGCTCCATGGCCTCCACTTTCCCCCAAGTTGGAGCTCTTCCTCATTGGGATAACTACATGTGATTACATTTAAGTGTGAGGGATCATGACACTCAGTTGTCTTTCTAATCATTAATCACTTACTACATCTTAGGTATTCAGGGCCCAACTGATTAGGGTGATTGGGAGGCTAGGAGAGAGATGGGCTTGACTCTATGGCAGCACCAAAATATTAATTGATCCTCTGTGCTTTTCCTAGATCCCAAGACCCAATCTTTGAGGATAGTCTTTGGAAGATTAATAATCAGAAAAACCTTTCAGTCACTTTCCTTGCATGCCCCACTGCAGATGCCCACTAATTGAGCAGAATTACCTCACTGGGGAAGCCACAGCTGGCACTGCTGTTCTGTGTTTGTATTGAAAACACAGTCTCCCAGAGAGAATAGCTTTGAGTTAAAGAGAGATAAAAGAAAATGGACTTGAACCTGAGCTCTGAATTTCCTTTCTCTATTCCCATTCCCACCCCCAGTTCTCAAATAGACAGTGTTGCTTCATGCACAGTTCTTATGAGAGTACAATCATGGGACACTGTTTTCATCCATCTGGGGTACAAGCTTTCTCCTGGGACAAACTTAGTGGGGCACTGACAGCAGGAAGTGAAATGTCTCCATGACATTTATAAAAGTAGAGGGGATGGAAAACGCAAGACGAGTTACTTGTCAAAGGAAAGATGGCAACTGCTGCCCTATGTGACCCTTCTCAAAGTATTGGGTGTGGTAGTCTAGAGAAACCTTTGATTTTCTGCATTTAGACTTTTGTGGGGAATGGGTTATCTTTGCTATAGACATGTCTCATCCTCTGGCTTCCTGGCTAATTAGAACTTCCCAACCAGGGCTATCAGATGAAGAGAACTAATCAGAGCCACCTGAATGACACCCTGTTCCTTCATACAAAGCCCCCTATCCAAGGATCTGGTTGTATCCAACAGTTCTGGAAGAATGACTGAGAGCCTGGCATCACTTCAGTGCCAGGGAAGGATGTCCCCTGTCATCTGATCTATAGTTGAAAGAGATCTTAAAACCATCAAATCCAACTCTACCATTTTACAGATGAGAAAACTGAGGCCTAGAGAGATTAAGTGAGTCCCCCAAGGACATATAATTAGTAAAACTCATAGAATAGGATTTGAACTCAGAAGTTTTGAATTCAGAGTCTGTGATCTTTCCCTGGACTGTTCATCATTCCCCTTTCTCTTCCTGCCAGGTTACCACATCCAAGGCCAGACTGTCTTCTGGAGATCAGATTATAAACCTTATCATTCTAGGGACTATGATTCCAGCTGTGTTCTCTGTCCCTCTTCCTTTTCTTTTTGCATTCCTGAATCTCCAAGTTAAGCAGCTTCCCTTGTTTGAGGGAAAATATGTTCATTATAAAAGAACCATTGGCTTATTTGCTCCTTCTGTGGAAATCTTCAAGCCTCCCCAAAGCAGCTTCAGTGTATTGGAACCTCCTGTGGAGTCATGTAAATATAAAAGGAACACCAGACAAAGCAGAATGTGAAGGCTCTTGTGGTGTCTTTATTCACTCTTAGGGCTTTAGTCTAAAAATGTTATAAAAGGAGGAGAGAACCTAATGTACTAAGATACTCTAAGTTCTTCTCAGAACAGCAAAACCTTGGAAATGATCCGCCTGACAACTAGAGATTATCTGAATACATTGTCTTACAAAGGTGCAAAGGAATACTATGTATACACATTGACCACAAGAGAGAAAGGAACAAAGACATTTATTTTATATTAGTGCAAAGGGATTTCATGGTACTGTGAAAAGAGAAATAGGAAACTAAGGAAATACAAATATACCATATGAAGTGGTACCAAGCACGATCAAAACTGGGAAGGTGCTTTATATATTGCCTACAAGGAGGGAAATAGAAAGTAGAAAGGGGAAATAGATACAGAGAGAGAGAGAGAGAGAGAGAGAGAGAGAGAGAGAGAGAGAGAGAGACAGAGAGACAGAGAGACAGAGAGACAGAGACAGAGAGAGAGAGACAGACAGAGAGAGAGACAGAGACAGAGGAAAGAGAGAGAGAGAAGAAAGGGAAAAGAAGAAAAGAAGAAGAAAGGAGGAGGAGAGGGGGAGAGATGGAGAAAGACAGAAAGAGGAGATAGAGACACAGAAAGAGAGGAAGGTAGGGAAAGGAGAGTGATAGAGACAAAGTGAGGATATAGGGAGGGAGAGGGAAGGGAAGAAAAGAGAGGAGAAAGGAGAAAAAACAGAGAAAGGAGAGAGAGAGAGAGAGAGAGAGAGAGAGAGAGACAGACAGACAGACAGACAGACAGACAGACAGACAGAGTCAGACAGAGACAGAGAAAGGAAAAAGGGAGAAGAAACAATGCCAGAGGTATCAGAGCTTCTTCCAGGTCCAAGGGGAGTCACAGAACAAAAACATCTTTTTGGTTGTTGATGGTTTGTTAATTTATTTGATTTAGACTTATTAAATGCTAAGGGTTTTATAAGAACTTGTCTTCACTGATTTGTATATTTGTTTGATTATTTATTATTGTTGCTGGTGGTTGTTTACCATAAAAATATGCTACCAATTATTGTGGCCTTCTTGACGTCTTTTCTGTGTGGGAAAAAAAAAGACCTTTGGGATAATCCTCAGGGAGACAACAACTCTGAAATATCAGCTCCAAAAGAAGATTGGGGTTTTCAACATTAGGAAAATATATATTTTTTTATAATTTTGGGTACCAAGTCACTCCAAGAAAGTGATGAGAAAGTATATTGAGGTCCATTGTAGATGATACCAAACATGTAGTAAGTAGAGTAGGAAAAAAGGTGCTTTTTGGAGTCCAAGGACTTGAGTTCAAAAGCTAATTTTTCTGCTTGGTTAAGGTGTCATTCTGCTGGGCATCCATGTACTGAATTCATGGACGACTGAGCACAATATGCACCTGATGTTCACTTCTTGATTTATTTAGGGTCATAGATGTGCTCTGGGACACCAAAGATCCAACCTCCTCATTTTAAAGATGTTCAAAGTTAAATCACCTACCCAAGATGAGCTGGCTAGCAAGCATCAGAGGTAGGATTTGAACCCCATTCCTCCAATTCCAGAGTCAGCACCCTTTCACCTGCACCCTGTTGATTCCCTATTCCCTTAGCTCATCACAGTCTTATGACAAGTCAGAATGTCGAGACAAAATAAAGAAGAAAAATGGATCAGGAGAGAAATATATATATATATGAAATGTGGGAGCCAATAGTCAGTCAATAAACATTTATTGATAGTACTGAGCACTATATGCAAAAAGTAAACAAAAGACAGTTCCTGCCTTCGAGGAGTTTACAATCTAATAGGAGATACCAATGTGAGAACAAATATATACAAAGCAAGTTACATGCAAGTAAATACATAGCAAGAAAAAATGGGAAATAATTAAGAGAGGAAAGGTACTAGAATTAAGGATTGGGAAAGACTTCGTGTAAATGATGGGATTTTAGTTTGGGCTTAAAGGAAAGTGGGAGGTTAAGAGACAGAATTTGAGGAAAGAGGTTTGGAGGATAGTCAGAGAAAATGTCAAGAGTGGGAGAAGTGGAGTATCTTCTTCATGGAGCAATAAGGAGGTGACTTGAGTAATTGGGAGTAAGGTGTAAGAAGACTGGAGATGTAGGAGTTAAACTAGCCAGAGAATGTGGTAATTGATCCTGGAGATAATTTATTGAGTATGGAAGGAGGTGGTTATGGGGACAGATATGTATTTTAGGGAAATCACTTTGGTGGCTAAATGGGGGGGGATGGATTAGAATGGGGAGAGACTTGAGGCAGGTGGACCCCTCTATTAGATATCACAATGATCCAAGCATGAGGAGATAAGGGCTGGAACTAGATGGGAGGCAGCGTCAGAGGAGAGAAGGGGCACATCTGAGTGATACTGCAAAAGTGAAATCAATTGACCTTGGCAATACCTGAGGACAATATCTTGACCCCCCCCCCCCCAGTCCCCAACAGAAATAAGGAAGGTAGGAGTGTGGAAAAGTTTAGGGGGAAAGATGTGTTATATTCTGGATATATTTAATTTAATTGATTTTAAGGGAATACTTTGTGTAATTCCCATAATTCTGTGTGTATAGAATGATATGTGTCTTTTCTTACTGTTCCTTTAGCCTCCTGGAATTTCTGTAGCCATCATTTGTTTTTTAGTGGCATCTCACAGTTCATATAGAAATACATTCAGTGAAATAGGAACTTAAGGGCAGGGATTCTTTTTCATTTTGCCTTTGTATCTATTGTATAGGACCTGTACCACATTAGCTCATATTTAATTTTGTATAAATAAAAACAGAATTTTGACTTTTGCAAGTACTGAGCCAAGTTCTATTTTTAGGCGCAAGGGAATTTGTAGATCTAGGGGCCACACCTGTTCAGACCTGGCTCAGCTTAAAAAACTCTTCCCCAGTGAGTCATTAATCCCTATGTTATTTAAATGCTTTGTACTGATACAGCTAATCTCTCAGCATGGCAGGATATAAACTAACTTTCCTATACTTCATATCAGTCAGAGACACATAGAGTGATTGGGATCCCTAAGAGAACTGCATAGGAAGTGGGTGGCATCAGTAATCTAAGGTCCTTGTGACCTGCTCCCTGGTCACAAACCCAAACCAATCCTTCCTCTGTACTCCCATAACAATTAATATTAGAATTTCCCACCTGCACCAAGGAGTGGGATCCAATGAAGTATTAAATCTGGAAAGTACATGAGAAACCATTTAATCCAACCCCTCATTTTATAACTGAAGAAACTGCATCCTGGGTAGGAAGTGGCCTATCCATGGTTACCTGGCAAATTAGAAAGTCATCCAAGACTAGAATGCAGATTTCCTGCCTGCCGTTGTGCTAGCACATACTGCCTTTCTCTGTGTAGGTCTTGTCTCCCAAACTCAAATACCGGTTCTTTCATTTCTTATATTGCTTTGTATTTTATTTGACTACTAGCACAGAAGCATGGTCAGCCATTTTTTGATTACTTTTATGGCCATTGTCCTGATGTGGGATGTTTTCACATAACTGCAGAGCAGGTTGGGCGAAATCCAGCATCCCAGTAGTCCTGAGTCTCTAGAGATATGGGGAGATGGTCAGAATCAATTAAATGGCAGCTGCCTCATTCATGCTATTGTTCAGATGGACACCAAGAAAGCAAACTCCCTGTTCGTTCAGGACGTTAGGATTAGGATAGTTTTGAGCTCGGATATTTCCCTAAATCCCTACCTGAGTCACAGCCTGGAAGTGTTAGCTTTTATAGGTGGTGTGATCTTGCAGATGGAGTCTGCCTGGGCCTGTGACTGTACGTGTTGCTGAGTTTCAGATGGAGGGTGTCATAGCTGGGACAACACTTCACATTCTCCAAGCTCCAGACAGCCACTTTTTCTCCCAGTGGCCCCAGGACCCAGGTCAATGTTACTGCTTCAGTTTAACTGGTCCTTGAAGTACAATGGCAAGATGATTAATTTTGGGGAAAAAAAGCTGCCCCAAATTTCTCTTATAAAAGTCTGATAAAACAGGTAAGCAATTGATGTAAATATATAAGAACTAGAGCCATTTGCCAATAGCTAAATGGGGAAGGAATGTGAATGGTAGTTCTCAAAAGAAGAAATGAAAGTTGACAACTATATAAGAATGCTCCAAATCACCAATAATAAGCAAAATTCAAGTTAAAACAATTCTGAGATTCTACTTCTCACCCATTAGATTGGGAAAGATGAAAAAAAGGAAATGACAATTTTTGTCTGAACTGTCAGAAATCAGGCATGTCAGACCCTATTTATGGAACTGATCTAACCAGCCTTAAAAGTATTTGGAACTCGGTCTCAGACACTTAATAATTACCTAGCTGTGTGGCCCTGGGCAAGCCACTTAACCCTGTTTGCCTTGCAAAAACCTAAAAAAAAAAAAGTATTTGGAACTATATTCAAAACAGCCAATAAACTCTGCATATTTTTTAATTCAGTAATACTACTAAAAGGCATATACTCCTCCAAAGAGAGGAGGAAAAAAGGAGGGGAAAGTCTCATATGTACACAAATATTTATAGTAGAAGTTTTTGTGGCAACAACTGGATTCAAAGATGGTACCATCAGTTGGGGATTACTTGAACAAATGAGGGTAACTGAATGTTATGAAATAAGACTCCATTATAAGAAATGGCAACAGGGATGGATTCAGAGAAATCTAAGAAGATTTGTAAAAACTGGGGTAGAGAAAAGTGAGCAGAACCAGTTGAACAATTTATAAAATGACTACAATATTATAAAGGAAAACAACTTCGAAAGACTTGATTAATATAACGAAGACTGATGGTGAAGGGTTTCTTGCATCTCTTGGCAGAGAAGTGATGGACTCTAGGTTGAGGACATGGTCACTGTGTGGATTTATTTTGTTTGCCTTGGCTCATATGGGATAAGGGAGGGCTTTGGAGGGGAGGGTAGTGATAGGAGGAAGAGAGGGAAAATTATAATGATTCCCCACCACCACTAGAGAAAACCAAGAAAAAAGTGTTAGTGAAGGAAGAGAAATGACAGAAATTCAGAAGTAAACACAAATAAGCTGGACGGTATTAGAACTGCTATGTTAAATATAAAATAGGTCTAAAAAAGACAGAGATTTATGATTTCATATTACAGTCTTCTTTTTCTAGTCTTTGTATAAGGTAATGTTTATATTTGTTGATGTTTGGCAACTTAGCAATAACAGAAAAAAATTTTTAAAAATATTTTAAGTCCCTGAGCGAAAGGCAATCCCATTAGCAAAAAGCCTCAAGGTTTACAAAGCACTTTCCTTACAAACAGTCCTGGAAGACTATGGTGGAGATGTTGCTGTTCCCATTTTGTAGATGAGGAAGTTGGAGCTCAGAAGGGTGGACCTGATCATGTTTGCATCGATGTCAGCATTACAGACAGGATTCTGGTCTAGTTCTCTGGGTTCCGCTATATAGCATGCTTCCTTTCACATAGAGAATTAGTGGACAAGGTGAGGTCGTAGGAGCAGGACCTTGGCCGTGTTCCTGGAGTAGGGAGGCCAAAGACCAGTCTTCCTCAGGCATCAATCACTACCTGAGCCAAAGACCAGAGTCCTCTATTCAAATATAGCCAATTTTCCCATTGGTGGAGTGTTGCAGGACCTCTCTAAGGTCTCTCAGAATAGTTCTGCTTTGGGATTGACAGCAGCAACATGCCTGAAGCAAGGGTAGAGGCGGGGGGCTGGAGCAGAAGGAGCTGGAGAGATTGTAGGAGAGGTGGGGTGGAAATAACACCGAGCCACTAAGCTGTGTCCACAAGAGACAGAGGCCACCAGAGCAGAATTTTGAGAATTCTTACTCAAATTTACGTAGTCTTAACAAATAATAGCTAATAATTAATAGTTAACATTTATATAATTCTTACATTATAGGTACTATGATAAGCATATTACAAATTATCTCTTATAGCAATCCGGCTAGGTGGATATTATTATTACCCTCATTTTGGGGGAAACTGAGGCAAACAAGAGTTAAATGACTTGCTCAGGGACAGATTTAAGCTGAGGTATTTCTGACTTCAGACTTAAGTATGCTATCCACTGCAGCACCACCTAGCTTCTAGTTTCCCTTAAATGGGAAGAACATTAGCTCTGGAGTCTAAAGACTAGTGTGCAAAATCTCACCCCAATTTGTGACTTTGGTCAAGTCATTTCACTTTGCTGTTCCTATTTCTTCATATAAATTCAGAGGATGGCTTAGATGCCCTCTGAGGATTCCTACTAGTTCTCAGTATAGGATGTTGTGAACCTTCTAGAGAAGGGCAATGGATTTCACACAAAGACAAGGACAAGGGAATTCTACTAGAGATTCTGCCCCTACTATGAGATTTCTCCTTCTAGGAAATGCTCAGGGAAGACGATCCACTATGAATCTTCTAAGAAGTCAGAATCTACAGAAGCCCAGAAGACAGAGCCTGAAGGTATACCTTAGAGACTATCTTAACTTCATATCAGGACAACTAGGTGGTGTCATGGTGCCCAGAGTCTAGGTACTAGGAACAAGAATCAGGAAAATTCATCTTCTTGAATTCAAATCTGGCCTCAGATACTTAGCAGCTGTGTGACCCTGGATAAATCACTTCATTCTTCCTCAATTTCCCCATCTGTATAATGAGCTGGAGAAAGAAATGACAACTCTTTCCAGTATCTCTGCCTAGAAAACCTCAAAATAGGGTCACAAAGAGTTGGACATCACTGAAAATGACTGAAGTACAGAAGCTCCAAATCAGCATTGTTCAGATAAAGAAACTGAAGCCTAGGGTAGCAAGTGGCAGACCCCAGGTCCAAAGGGTAGGCCATTCTATCACATGATCTTCCCCAGCCTTGTCCCCTGAAAAATAAGGCGCTAAAGACATGACCTTAAAGCTATCCTTGAAGCAGGTTTCCTTGTTGAGTTGTCACCTTCTCAGGAGGCTTTTTAGAAGGTAGATATCTTTAAAGATGATATCACCGGAGCAGAATTGATAGAGACAGGCTGTGTACCCCACTCATCCAAACACCACTCAGTGTTCTTTGCCCATAGTAGGTGCTAAAGAAATGTTTGTTAAATGGAATCAAACTGGCAATTTACTAGAAATGTGGCCAAGGAACAGCTCTCGATCACTCAGATCCAAGATGAATGGGGGGAAGGGGGTTGAGAACCCTATTTGACAGCGTTTTACATGGTCGGGGGGAAGCCCAGCCTCCAGAGGTTTTCAAAGTACACTGCAAGGTTAGCATGAGTTAACGGCTAAAAATAATGTAATCCTCTTGTGTATAACAAAGGAGGATATTCAAATCAAGGGAGATGAGAATCTCTTGGTATTCTATGGGGGCTCATTCCACATCCGGATTATGGGATCAGTGGTGGGTTCTATATCTTTCTCAGAGACACTGACCCACTAGAAGGAGAGACTGGGGTGAGATAATGGGGCTAGTGAGGGACCTTCAAATGAAAGGTTGAAAGGGATTCCGGGTATTTAGCTTAGAGAAGATTTGGGTGGGCAGTGATGGGATCACAGTCTTTAGATATTTGAAGGGCTGCCATGGGGAAAAGAGCTTAGACTTGTTTTGTTTGGCTCAGAGGAGAACTAAGCAGAATGGGTGTGAGTTACAAAGAGGCAGATTTAGTAGCTGACCTGACTTTTTATTTGATTACAAAGGACTTTCTCTCATTTTATCATCATAACAAGCTCCAGAGTGGCAGAGTGATGTGGTAAACAGCCTGGATCAGAGCTGGGAAAAGCTAGGTTCATGGCCCTCTTCAGACACATGCTGGCTGTCACCAGCTGCTTCCTCTGCTGGGACGGGTCAGTTAACCTCTCTCTGCCCCCATGGCAGCCAACTCTCCAGTACTACAAAATGCAGAAGAGTTACTGAACTATCTCACTGGGAGTGATTCTATCAATGGAATGACAAGTCTAGACCAAAGAAACAAAGCACCAAACCCCAGTGAAGCAGTTCCAGTCAGAAAGACTTGGGTCCAAATCTGACCTCAGACACTTACTGTGTGATCCTGAGCAAGTCATTTAACTTTCGACTGCCTCTATACCCCCAACTGTAAAAGGGAGATAATAATAATCCTGTTTCCTGATAATAACAATCCTGTTTCCCAGGATTGTTTTGATGATTAAATGAGAACTTTTGTAAAGCCCTTAGAACAATGTCTGACCCATAATGGCTGCTTAAGAAATAAATGAGTGTCCTTCCATAGGAAGTAAATCATAGAAATGTTATTGTCTCCCTTTTCAGATTTGGAAATTAAGATTCAGGCAATAAAGTGACTGTGTAGCTACTAAAAGGCAGAATTCCTGGATTCTGCCTCTTAAATCCAGTGTTTTTGATACAATTCCATGTTGCTTTTCAAATGCTGAATGTGTTTAAGCACAGACAGGATGATGCTGCCTCTGGGATGCTCTCACCAGTATCCTTGCCCGGACCTCTAATGTCAAACCCCTCTTCATTAGATGGTTGCTCTTTGAGAGCAGGGACTATTTTTGCTTTTTATTCGCATCTCCAAATGCTTGTCACAGTGCCTGGAAATAGTAGGAACTTAATAAATGTTTATTTCTTGCCTATTGACTGAATATGTTAGTGTTGTTTGTTGTTGCCTGTCCTTTGGTTCTCCAAGAAACCCATGACATCAGAACACCATGTGATACCATGACATGTGAGTTGGATTTAAGGGAGGGGTTGCTGTACTAGCAGTGTGAACTAACACAAATCTGAAGGTGGATTTCACCCATAACTTTGGTCTTTTGAACAATGAGATCTACTTCCATTCATTCATTCATTCAATAAATAAACAAATATTTATTGGATGTTCATGTGAGATCTCGTGGCAATCTGTGTCAGCTGGGGGAATACCCACACCAGTGAAATGAAAAATCTTTCAGAATATGACTATTGTTATTATAGACAAAATAGTCTATGTTTCTTGGCACTTGGGCATGCCTTGGAGAGTAGTTCCCTAGGACAAAGGCTGAATTGTTGGGAAGTTATGTTACGGCTTTATTGTTCCCTCCCCAGAGATCTATCCACTTTAGATCCAGCCTCATGCTTTGCTTTGAAAGCTTGGAAGCGAAGATGGGGGCTGTATACTGGCAGAGCTGCCCTTTGCCAGAGACCCCACTGGGTTGGAATGTGAGCCATTTCTACAGCAGCAACATGAGAGGGTGCTGAGGCAGGACCCAACAAGCTTCTCCCTGCTTCCCCAGGTCACAACTTTGGTATATGTAACCAGGGCACCCCAGGTGGTACGGTGGATAATGTAGTGGGCTTGGAGTTGGGAAAACTCATCTGCTCTAGCTCAAAGTTCAAATCTGGCCTAGAGCCTTATTAGGTATATGACCCTGGACAAGTCACTTAACCTTGTTTGCCTCTGTAAAATGAGATGGAGAAGGAAATGACAAATTATTCCAGTACCTTGGCTACAAAGATCCCAAAGAGGTCATAAAGAGTCTAACACAACTGAAGAACAATGTGTCCCAGAACAGTAGAGATGGAAGGGACCTTAGAGATTATAGTTTCTCAGCCTCAGATTGGCAGAAGAGGAAATCAAGATCCTGAAAATTTAAGCAAATCAAAAGTTATATACAGGTAGCAAAATAGCCTAGCCTGGACTTGACCACACTCTAAGCACATACTGTACTTCCTAACAAGACAAACTGTGGGTTATTGTTAGTCTCTGTGTGAATTCTTTGTGCATTTGTAAAGCTATAGGTTGGCTTTGGATGGGTGCCCTGAAGAAAAATGATTCATTAACTTGTAAGTGGGGAAGGAGGAAAGCTGAGCCAGGTGTGAGATGTTCTTTGGCCTCTGCAAAATGAGCTAAAAACTAGAGTCTGTTTGAATTTATTAGGGGATGGAGGTGAAGCCTATACGATTTGAGGGAAAAGGGAATCAGAGAAGGTGTCACTGAGTTGGGTGTTACTGAGTTGGACCTAGAAGGAAAGGAAGGACATAAATAGGTCTGTGTGTGTGTGTGTGTGTGTGTGTGTGTGTGTGTGTGTGTGTGTGTGTGTGTGGTAAGCATTTGGAGGGAGTTTAGGGGGAAACTGAGCAAATACACCAAGATACAAAAGTGCAAGATGAGATCAAAGTCTAGAAAGGTACGTTGAAGTCTGAATAGAGAGAGACCTTGAACACCATACTAAGGAATCTGTAGTTTGATCACGTAGGCAAAAGGGGAACAGTTGAAAGTTTTTGACCAGTCAGACCTGTGCTTTAGAAAGATGATCTTAGGGGGCGGCTAGGTGGCATAGTGGATAAAGCACCGGCCCTGGAGTCAGGAGTACCTGGGTTCAAATCCAGCCTCAGACACTTAATAATTACCTAGCTGTGTGGCCTTGGGCAAGCCACTTAACCCCATTGCCTTGAAAAATCTAAAAAAAAAAAGTCAGAAAAAAAAGAAAAAAAAGAAAGATGATCTTGGCAATAGTATGAAAGAAAGCTTGGGGAAAGGGGGAGACTGTAAGGAAAGTGAACTTCATATTCTAAGACTGCACTTCAGGGTATTTCATGATCCGTGTGCATTCCAGTCTTCCAAATTGTTTCCTTCAAAATGCCTTCTAAAAAAAAAGAAAAAAAAGAAAGATGATCTTGGCAATAGTACAAAAGAAAGCTTGACTCTTCCATTAATATAGGAAAGAGATGATGGTTTGAAATAGGGTGGTTGTGAAAAAGGAAGACTGAGGGGAGAGATACAAGAAATGTTTAGGAGGCAGAATAATTGGGACTTGGCAACTAATTGAATTGAGGATTAAAAAAAAAAAAAAAAGAAAAATGGGTGATATTATTCCAAGCATGGATGCCAGGAAGGACAATACCATCACCAGAAATGAAGGACATAGAAGAAAGGGCAGCTTTTGGAGTGAAGAGGAGTTCATTTCATGTTGAATTAAAGGTTTCTCAGGACATCTAGGTGGGGATGTCTCATGGGAAGTTGGAATTATAAGAACAGAGCCCAGGGGAGAAGTCAAAATGAGAGATGTAGATCTGGGAACCAACCCCAGGGAGGTGATAATTAGAAGCCTGGGAGTCAAAGCTGCAGGAGACAATAGGAAGCAGATAAACTTGAGAATTGAGCCTTAGGGGAATCACCTCCACTTTAGTGAGGTGGAAAAAGGATGATAGGAGTAAACAGGTTCAGAATGCTGAGGCCTCTTAGAACCCAGAAGAAGAGAGAGGATTAAGCCGGGAAGGAACCCCAAAGTTAATTGTCCAACATTTCATTGTCTTTTTTGTGCCTCAGATTGGTCAAAGAAGAGGGTTGTTAGGAAGACACTCTAGGAGGGGTTGATTGAGAGATGACCAAATGACCTTGGTGAGAGGAGCTTACTAGTTGGAATGGAAGAGAGCCTGCTTGGGGAATCTGGTGAGCAATGAGAGAGCAGTGAAGAAGAGGAGCCTGAGAGGGTTGATTATTCTTCCTTTAACTTAACAGGGAGCAAGAAAGAGAAGACAATAATTTGAGGAAGAAGGTTTTCTAGTTTGTCTTTGGAAAAGAAAAGATCTATGCATATTGGTAGGTAGTAAGAGAGGAGTCAGGAGGGATAGAGAGAGAAATAAAAGACAATTAAGAGAGTCTTTGATCAGCAGAGCAAATTTCCAGAGGAAATTTGGGAGGCAATGGGGTCCAGGTGGATGAATCAGCTTTGGCAATGACATAGTAGTGGAACCAGGCCTGGAACCCAGGTCTCCTTCCTCCCAGCTCAGGATCATTCCTATTACATACTGAAGAGGACCTAAGCTGAGCCCAACCAAGAGAACTAAAATAAACCTGCCCCAGCCCTCCCTCAGCATCCTACCTTCTTCTAAATGTTACCCCTCCCCCACCAACTCCCACCTCCCCCAAAACACTCACTCATGAGACTCTCTTAGTTTTCCCCTGCCTCTCCCTGGGTCTCACTCTTCCTTCTTTCCATCCATTATCACCCTCTTTACACTACCACTCTCTTTTCAGCCAATTCTCTGGACTCTCTCTACTTTCCCTTGAATTTTCCTTTTTGCTTTAATCTCACCCTTTCCACAAATCCATCACCCAGCAGAACAATCCCCCAAACATCATCAACAACCAAGAAAGTGAACTTCAAATTCTAAGACTGCACTTCAGGGTATTTCATGATCCGTGTCCATTCCAATCTTCCAAATTGTTTCCTTCAAAATGCCTTCTACAAGATACTTTTGCTATTTCTCATTTTTATTTTATAAATATTCATATATATGCATACATGTTTTTCTCAAAGAATGTCACCTCCTTGGAATCAGAGCCTGTTCCTTTGTCTTTAAGCACTAATGCATTAGAGACTTAGTAAATATTTAGTGATTGATGGTTTTTGCTTTTAATCACAATGACTTCCTCCTAGAATTCCCTTTACTCTCATTGGGCCTATCAATATCCCATCCTCCAAAGCTTGGCTTCTATCCCACTAGGTAATCCAAGGAAACTGTCCCTTGACTGGGATGGGCCACGACTGGTGGAGAGGGTAAAGATGGGAGCCAAGGGGAATGTCTTCCTAATTGTAATGATTTGTCTATTTCTGAACTATAAGACCCTTGAGAACAGGGTCTGTGAGTTTTCATCTCCCATAGCAAACAGACTAGTGCATTGCATCCAATGAGAGCTTGGCAAATATTTAGTGAGTGTATGCACAGACTCTCTGGACACTGTCTGTCAAGAGAATTCCTCTACCAAGGGCTTTGTTAGTCCTGATACCTTTACCTTCTGAGTTGAGGTCGGGGCATCAGTCTCCAATTGGGATGGGATTGCTGGGACTTCCTCTTCCTCTAGGTCTCTGCCCTCTGCTCATAGGCTTTGCTATGGTTCAAGGGCACCAAACCTGATCTCAGAGCTGGTCCAGGGTCCCTTACCCTGACACCAAGGCTTTTTCCTTTGCTGCTTTCTAAGTCTCACCGACCATTAAACTCCAACTCAAGGCAAGAGATCCTCTTGAGTTGTTCAATCCCTGAAGCTACTTGGCTCCCTGAATCTGGAGATTTGCATCTCATCCATAATGATACTATGTCTCAGGCCTCCAGATTTAACATCCACTCTCCTTTTTCTGTTGCCATACATTCCAAATTATCATTAGAGAACCTCTTCCAACATGTTAGAAAATTCAGCTTAACCTAAACTGAACTTCCCTGCCTAACTCTGTTTCTTCTGATTTTATTGTTTCTGAGGGTGACACCACTATTCATTCCAGTCTCCATCCTTGGAATCCCAAGGTTCTCTTTCTCTCATATCTTCTCCTCTCATATCCAGTTACCATGTCTTATTGAGCCCCTCCATGGCCTCTTTTGATCTTTCCCCCTTCTCTGATGCCATTACTCCTATTTTATTCTTTTTATTGGTGTGGGAAGGGGTGGGGGGGATGAAGGGAAGGAGGGAAGGCAAACCCATGACATCCTTGGTGTAGGAAATTCCTAGTGAAGAATTTCCTTTACCAGTGTAGATAAACCCCTACTTTTCAATTTACAGTCTGATAGCCTGGGGTACTGAGACATTAAGTGACTTGTCCAGGATCATATAGTCAGGAGGTATCAGAGACAGGGCTTGAGACTGGTTCTGTATCCATAAGGTCATTCTACCTTTACCCCCTAATTATAAGTGACAATATATGTATATATACATATATATATGTATATATATATATATGTATACACACATATAATTATAGGTCCTCATTATTCTAATTGATTAATTTTTTTTTAGTTTTTGCAAGGCAATGGGATTAAGTGACTTGTCCAAGGTCACACAGCTAGGTCAAGTATCTGAAACCTAATTTGAACTCAGGTCCTCCTGACTCCAGGGCCACTCTGTCCACTGTGCCACCTAGCTGCCCCCAGTTGATTAATTTTTTACATTAAATTAAATTTTTTTCCAACGACATGCAAATATGACCTTCCAAATGTATCCTTTTGTAACTATAGTTCCACAGTTTTCTGGTCTCTTCCCTTCCCCTCCCCATGGTAGCAAATAATGCAGTATAGTTATCCAGGTACAATCATATTTAACACACATCCATATTAGTCATGTTTGAAAGAGGAATCAGAACTAAGGGGAAAAAACATCCAGTTGATTATTAGCCTCTTAAAATATTTTTTGGTATTTTAATACTAAATTGGTCACTGGCTAATCTTTGACTCTAGTTTCTAAATTAGTCTCTTTAGTGTTAAAATTTAATAGGTGGGGTAGGGGGGTGGCTAGGTGGTGCAGTGGATAGAGCACCTGCCCAGGAGTAAATTCAGCCTCAGACACATATTAATTACCTAGCTGTGTGGCCTTGGGCAAGTCACTTAACCCATTGCCTTGTAAAAACCTAAAAAACAAAAAAACAAAAACAAAACAAAACAAAAATTTAATAGGTAGGTGACTAAGTGGGACTGTTGGAATCAGAAAGACCTGAACTGGAATCTTTTCTTGGGCACTTCCTAGCTGTGTGACCCTGGACAAATCACCTTAACATCTATCTGACTCAGTTTTCCCATCTGTAATATGGGAATTATTATATTATTGTTATAATAGTTAATGTTATATCACATATCACAGTGTTTGGTAAGGAACAAATGAGATAAGTAAGCTGCTAAACAAATGTAATTATCATCATCATCATTATTAATTAATCCAAGAATGTACCCAAATGGGAAGGTTCTGTGATTGGGTCCTCCCCAGAAGCAGATCTCACCTCAATAGATAGGCAGTCAGGAGTTACCTGGGGAAGGTAGGAGTCAAGTGACTTACCCAGGGTGTAACACAATTAATTGTTGCAGTGATAAGTTCAGCTCAGAAAACAGATATCCAGTACTGAGAAAGGAACCTTCTGTTTTGACCTTCCCCAGGATTTGGAATTCTTACTGTCGGGCATCCAGAACTGATCCCGGCTTGTGATCCCAGACTCACCTTCAGCCAATCAGGAAGTTTCCTGATACCCGGCAGGTTTTTGGTGATGACTCAACAACAGCTAGCATTTATTAAATACCTACTATGTGCTGAGAATACAAAGGCAAAACCAGTCCCTACTGGAGAGCAGCACCAAATGGGGGGAGGGAGGACATAGGGGAGACAATATGTAAACAAGATATATGTAGGGGAAGATGGAAGTAATCTCAGTGGGAAGCAGACTGGGAAAGATTTCTTGCAGCTGGTAAGGTCTTTAGCTGGGACTTGAAGGAAGCCAGGAAACCAGGAGGGAAGATGAGAAAGACAAACAATCCAGGCAACACAACTCACCCCAGGTTCCAAGTAGATCTCTCTCCACATAATATCCTTCACCCAAAGAAAGGAGGGGACCATCTACTGGGAACCTAGAATTGAGACCTGGGCTTAAATTCTGCATCATCAGCCTCAAGAATAAGACTAACCCAACTGTTTCAGGATAATGCCCATTTTGACTCTGGTGTTACAAAGTCATACTACAGAGATGGTGTCCATTGATCAGTATTCTGTTTGTCTTGCCAGTCCGGTCTTTCCTTGACCATCCTAACCTTCCTCTACTCAAAATTCCTAGAGCATTTATCCTGTATACCATTCATTTGACCCTAAGCAAATGAAGGGTAACCACATAGATGAAATAATGAAATAAAATGAAAATGATGCTTGGGTGTGGTCAGACCTCACAATTTAGCAACCTTGCCCTGGATACTGTTCTGGCTTTCATCAGAGATACCAAGACTATGCAGTAAAAACTGGTCCTTCCTCCTATACCACTTGGCCCTGGACCAAACCTTTTGATACTATTTACAGCTTCAAAGTTGTCTCCATTGCAAAAAAAAAAAATTGCTAGTCTCTTGGTTTCTTTATGCTTTTATCCCATGTGGTCCCAGAATCCTAGAGATGAAAGGAACCTCAATGATGATCTAGTCCAAACCATAACAAAACAGGAATCCCTTTGATAAATCTCAACTGGAGTCCATAAAGCCTCTGCTCAAAGACTTTCAGTGAAATCTCCAGAAGCAGCCAGGTCCTCTTTTAGACAAACCTTCTAATTTTTTTGATAATTTCTGTGTTTCTGATTTTCTGGAGTTTGACACCTTGCCTCAGCTCTAATCTTACCCTAGTACATTACTCATCCTGGAATATCCCTCTGCTCCCCAGCCCTCTTTCCAGAGGGACCCAAGATAGTCAAACTTTGTTCCCCTCTTAGATATTCTTCTGCTTTTCTGGATTTCAACTATATACCCCCTCCTCACTTTCATTTCCTTTTTTTTTGCGTGTGTCATCTTTCTCATAAGATTTTAAGCTTCTTGAGGGCAAGAAATACATAACATTTCTAAAAATGTGAATTTGTTCTGATACAATCGATATATAATGGAAATTTTTTAACATACACAAATTTCAAGTTTTCTTATGCATATGTCTTTCTTTTTTCTCCCTTTATTTATTTGTTTGTTTGTTTATTTATCTATTTTCCAATTATATGCAAAGATAGTCTTCTATATTTATTCTTTTGAGATCAAGCTTTTTGAGTTCCATATTTTTTCTACTCCCTTCCCTTCCTACCCCCTTCCCATGGAAGCAATCTGATATAGCTTCTACATGTAAAATTAGAATTTAATATATTTTTATATTAGTCAAGCTGAGAAAGAACAAGAACTTGGAAGAAAAATCAATGAGAAAGAAAGAAAAACATAAAAGCTTTTAAAAGTGAACATACTATTCTTTGCATTCAGTTTCCATAATTTTTTTCTCTGGATTTGAATGACATTTTCCATAACAAGTTTCTCAGGACAGTCCTTGATCGCTGACCTGCTGGGAAGAGATGTGTACATCATAGCTGATCATCTCACAACGTTGCTATTAGTGGGAATAATATTCTGGTTCTGCTCATTTCACTCAACATGGGTTCATGTAAGTCTATCCATACTTGTCTGAAGTTAGGCTGTTCATGAGTTCTTACAGTAAAATAATATTCCATTATATTCATATACCATAATTTAAATAGTCATTCTCCAACTGATTGACAGCCCCTCAATCTCCAGTTCTTTGACACTACCAAAAGAACTGCTATAAATATTTTTGGTTCATGTGGGTCCTTTCCCCTCTTTTTAATGATTTCTTTGGTGTAGAGACCTAGTAGTGGAATTACTGGTTCAAAGGGTATGTACAGGTTTATTGCTCTTTGGATGTGATTCCAAATAGCTCTTTGGAAAGGTTGGATAGGTTCACAACTCCACCAACACTGCATTAGTTTCCCAGTTTTCCCACATTCTCTCCAACATTGATTATTTTCCTTTTTTTGTCCTTTTAGCCAATCTGATAGGTATGAGGTAATATTTCAGAGTTGTTTTAATCTGTATATTTCTCTAATCAATAATGATTTGGAACATTTTTTCATAAGACTATAGTAAATTATTTCAACTGAAAACTACCTGTTCATTTATCAACTGGAGAATGACCTTTATTCTTATAAATTTATCTCAGTTTTCTGTATATTTTAGAAATGAGTACTTTATCAGGAATGCTAGCTGTGAAAATTATTTCTCATCCTTCTGTATTCCTTCAAATCTTGGTTGCATTGATTATATTTGTGTAAAACTTTTTAATTTAATGAAGTCAAAATTATTCATTTTACCATTTATTATGATCTCTATCTCTTCTTTGGTCATATGCATGATTTCTTTTCAAGAAACTTTGAGAATTCAGAAAACTGCACCACTTCATCATAACTCACAAGCTGCCACCATTCTAACACCCTCTTCCTCAAACTTTCTTTTTTCTTTTTTAGTTTTTGCAAGGCAATGGGGTTAAGTGTCTTGCCCAAGGTCACACAGTTAGGTAATTATTAAGTGTCTGAGGCTGCATTTGAACTCAGGTACTCCTGACTCCAGAGCTGGTGCTCTATCCACTGTGCCACCTAACCACCCCTCAAACTTTCAAGAAACTGTGTTTCTTATATAATTTTCTGCTACAGAAGAGGCTGTGACTAGGAAAGAGAAAGGTTGGTTCACATATCCTACCCCCTTCCAATATGGCCCCCAACTCTGCCGGAAGTTCTGATCAGCCCAACTTTCATGAGACTTTGTTAACATAGCCATTGGGAACTGGGGTATAGTCTGAACTTTAGCCCAAAATTTAGGAAGTTGCCACTTTTTATTGTAACTTTATATTTCTTGCCCATTTCTTCTTAGCTTCCTATCTTTGGGGGGGGGGGGGCTGCCATTGATGAAGTATTTGCATTTTGTATTGTTTTCACCATTTTTTTCATATCAAAACATGTGATTTTTATTTTGAGATTTTATAAAGTCTTTTGAAAAAAAATAACAGAACTGCCTGCATTTGTATCTCTAGCCCTTAGCACAGTCATAGCATATAATAGACATTGAATAAATGCTAGCTGACTTGCTTTTTTGACTTGCTCTAATATCAATAGAAGATTTTCCTTGAATCAAATCTACATTCGAGCCTGTTGCTTCCTCCAGGTGCTCCCAGCTCTGTTTCCTGGGGTTAGCAGAACCAGTTAAATCCTTTTTCCACAAATACTTGAAGACAGCAATCATGTCAGCCTTGTCTTCTCTTTTCCAAGTGGAGCATCCCTAGGGATCTAGTCCCTGAAGTTCAGCGTATGAGCCAAAAGCCGGTGAGCAAAAGCAGAGACTTCGGTGAAGCCATTATACCAGGTCACGTGGATTCCGGTCAATCAGTCAGCAAATATTTATTAATCACTTGCTTTTGGCTGGGACTGTAGGTCAGGATATTGGTGGGCTGAAGGAGAGTGAGTCACAAATTCCCATAACTCCAGAAAGGCTGTTATGTGTGAAGAGGGGATGGTGCAGGCCAGGCCAGTCTGAGTCAACTTTGCCCTCAGGTGCATGGAGCACCTGAAGAGCTTTGGGGCAATTTGAATAAGAGAACATTTTTTAGTACTTTGGTAGGTGGTTCCTGTCACTCTGGAGAGATCTTTTTATATATGACTAAAAAACCCCACCAAAAACCAAACCTTTCTGAACTACATCTAACAGTATTGAAATATGTTTTTAGTGTAGGGTATGGGTGGTACCCATATAAGTTATGTGTATCCACATGGGTCTGTCAAGATGTGACTCACTTCTCTTTGAAGAGAATCAAGAACCCCAGATTCCTTCTCTTGAAACTAGAAGCCAAAAGAACAGGATGTCTCTCCTCCCAGGCTCTCACCAATTCTGCCCTTCACACAGGCATGGATATTATTAATGATGATGATTGTCAGTATTTATATAGTCCTTTAAACTCTGCAAAATACTTTACAAATATTCTCTTTTTCCTCACAACAATCCTGAGAGATGGGTATTATTATTATATTATTATTATTTCCATTTTACAGATGCTGAAACTAAAATGGACAGTGGCTAAATGATTTGCCCAGGATTGCACAGCTAGTAAATACCAGTGATTAGATTTGAACTCATGTCTTCCTGTCCCCAGGTACAGCGGTCTATCCACTTTACCACATAGCTGACCTCTAGCATTGACTCAACCTTCATCAAGGGAGACTTTTAATTCCTCCCAGGAGAACTGGAGATTGGGACCACCAGAGCTGGGCATCCTGGGTTAGAATTTTTACTCTCTTCATCCCCCTAAATATTGTTAGTCAAGTGGAAATTTTTATTAGGTTCAAGCTATGCTTCTTATCACTATTCCTTAATGGGAAAAGTGTTTGAAGTGCTGCACTCAAGGTTTGACCACCTTCCCACCAAGTACCTGTTACCAAAAAACCACATATTATCAAATAGCAAATAAACCTCTTATCTAAGCTGGTGCAAACAGCAATCAGAGAAATTATATAGGTCAGATTCTCTGAGATATTACACAGAATTAATGAGCTCTCCCAACAGAAGTGATAGATCTCAGTTCAACCAAGGGAGGTTCATCCAAGGGGAAATTCCCCAGAGCCTCCAGTATAGTGAGCTGGGAAAGAGGGATATGATTGACATATCAGCACTTCCATATATTGGCTTAGTCCCAGAATTTTTTTTCTCCTTTCAGAGACCTCTCTTTAAAGAGAATCAAGAACTCTAGATACCTCCTCTTGAAGCTAGAAGAAGTCAGAGGAACAGGATATCTCTTCTCCCAGGCTCGCACCAATTCTACCCTTCACACAGGCATGGACATTATTAATGATGATGATAGCTAATACTTTCATAGACCTTTAGAGTTTGAATAATTGATCTTCACCAGTTAGGAGAGCCAAATTCAAGGAAAGCCTAATTCAATTGAACCTTCTGAGTCAAAACTTTTCAGTCCTTTGCAAAAATCAGCCAATGTGTAACCTTGAAACCTGTAACCCCACAGTACAAACACAAACATCAGCACTTCTAAAACAACACGGGCAATTTTTCTGGCATTCCAGATAAACAAAAGTAACTGCATTAGAATGGCCTCTTCCCCAAAGAGGGTACTGAGGTGACCACAGGCCTAACAAGATACTGGACAAAACCCATGAATATTTCAAAAGTACATGAATATCCATAGTAACATAACAATCATGAACAAAACAAAGCAAGGCTGACAAAGGAGACAAAGCTAGCTCCCTTCACTAGCAGCACGATCGGTAGGTCTGGATAAATACAGCTTGATTAAGAACCTTTACATATATACAAAATAATGAGCAGAATTTGCTACAGCATGAATATAATATAAAATATGGCGAAGAGAAAATAACAGAAAATAAGAAATAACGATCTTAGTAAAAAATTGCTGATTTAAACCTTTGGGTTCTGAGTGATCTATTATTGCTGTTCGGTTGTGCCTGACTCCTTTTTAAGATTGTCTAGTAGAGTTATTAGAGTTTGCTATTTCCTTCTCCAGCTCATTGTACAGATGAGGAAATTGAGGCAAACAGGGTTGAGTGACTAGTCTAAGGTCATCTAACTAGTAAATGGTTGAGGTGGGGTTTGAACACAGAATGATGAGTCTTTCTGACCCCCTAGCCCAGTTTTCTATCCACTGTGCCACCTAATTGACTCAAATCATTAAGCAGTGTCTAACTTTAGATGGCCCCATTTAGGATTTTCTTGACAAAGCTATTAGAGTGGTGTGCCATTTCCTATCCCAGTTCATTTTACAGATGAGGAAACTGAGGCTAATGGGATTAAGTGACTTGACCAAAGTCATACAATTAGTAGGTATTTGAAGTGGGATTTGAACCCAGAATGATGATTCTTTCTGTCTTCCAGCCCATCCACTGTACCACCTAACTGACTCAAATCATTAAGTAGGGTCTGACTCTTGATGCCCCATTTAGGATTTTCTTGGCAAAGGTAATAGAGTGGTTTCCTATTCCAGCTCATTTTACAGAGGTGGAAACTGAGGTAAATGGGTTAAGTGAGTTGTCTAAGGTCACACAGCAAGTAAGTGTTTGAGACTGGATCTGATCTCACTAAAATGAGTCTACCTGACTCCAGGCCTGGCATTGTAGACATTATGGAACCACCTAACTGCCCAGACTAACAAACTGGGCCACACCAGGGAGGATAAAAAAAGGAAAAACCAGTCCCTGGTCTCAAGGAGTCTGCATTCATGACATAACCAAGCTGATTCCCCCCCAAAAAACCTAGGGAGCACTAAGAATTGCCATGAAATACACACTCAAATAGGTATAGAAATCTATCTTATCTTAGGGGGAAAAAGAGAGAACAGGGATGGGAGAAGGGGGACCGGAGCACCTATTATAGAGGAAAGGGAAGATCATGGGAGAGGGTAGTCAGATACAACATACTTTTGAGGAGGGTCAGGGTAAAAGAGAGAGAATAGAGTAGGGAGGAATAGACTGGAAGGAAAAAAAGTTAGCAACTGAGGGTGAAAAATATTGAAGCAATTTCTCTGCCATCAGAGAAATTATAAATTATAAAGAATGCAATCCATCCCAGAGATAGAGCCAATGGTACCTAACCCAGAATGAAGTGCACTTAATTTCTCTCATTTTATTTTTCTATCATTATTATTATAATATGTAAAATAAATATTATATATACAAAAAGATTATTATAATATGTGAAAATAAATAAATAAATCATCAAAAAAAAAAAAGAATGACCATGAAAATGGGAAAGAGCCAGCAAGACCTCACAGCCCTGGGCAAGGTCAAGCTGGGGGGGGGGGGGAGAGGCCCCTCAGGGTTGTTGGGGCATCTCCTTTAGCTCCTTCTATAATGTTGGACAGTGCATCTCTTTCTCTCAGTTTCTTACTTCTCTGGTCCTGCTTGGACTTTAGAAGAAGACTATGGAAAATGGGGGAGTTTGAAGGATGCTTTGCCATGCCATATAGATTCACATCTGCCACATTGCCCTGCCCAGACGATTATTGGCACACTCCCTCTAATAGTCACTGGTACTCAGCATCTAGAGATTAAACCCTACATTTATTGTAAAACATGTGACTACTGGTCATTAACCCTCCCTGTCTCTGATCATCTCTTGTCTCTGTTAGCGCCAGAGATCACATTCCTCCTGTCTATGATCAGAAGTCCTGCCCTCACCTTTACAACTTCCTGGGGCTAAAATAAATGAGCCAGACTGTGTCCACTGATTTGAAAATGTGGATTCATTCCTATCAGCCCCAGGTCAGTGGAGAAGCTAATCTCTTTGCTGGGTCTCAGGGACTGAGGCTCACACCCTATACAAGCAATCTTCCACTGAAGAATGACTTCTGAGACCTGGGAAGGAGAAAGAGAGAAAGGGAGGCAGCCCAGCAGATGTCCATTATGTCCTTGGGATGTTCCATCCTGGGAAGCAACGAGGCAGGAGAACAGCTAAGAGAGACCCTGTAGTTTTTGCCACAGCAGGAGAGTGGAGAAGCTACTTGTTGAAAGTGTTTTGTAGAAATATGGAGTTGAGAAATCTCTAGTATCTTAGCCAGGCCTGCCTTCCCTCTTCCCAGAGATGGAAACTACTGAATCAAGGCTTGACAGGCTCTGATCTCCCTCTGGTCCTGGCTCATCTCAGCACCTATAGCATCAGGTATGGGCACTTGCCTCTTTAGTCAATCAATGTTCATTTATTCATCAAAAAAGAAAATCAAGCTGGTGATAGAATAAAAGGCAAACACAGTCCCTCCCCTCATTGAGCTTATTTTCTAATGGATTACCTTGTCAGGACCTCCCTATTTCTGTAGAAGCATTGCCCTCCTCCAGAGTCATAATCTTTCTCATCATTTGAAACAACCATTAGCATTTATTAAGGCCCTGTTGTAGGTCCGCTGGTCAGCAAGGGATAAAAACTATCACCCAGGTTCATGAGTTCAGAGTCATCAGAAGTTCTTCCCTCACCTTCATTGCCCACCTCCAGCTGTCAACTCCTTTCATTTCCAGAAAGACTAGGTAGTAGAGTGCATAGAACACTGACTTCAGAGCCAAGAGAAACTGGGTTTTAGTTCTACCTCAAAACCTTCCTAGCTGTAATGACCTGACTTAACCCTTGTCTTCTGTAACATAAGGAGAAGAGTGTGGTTGGGGTACACTCATTGATCCTTAAAGTCCCTTCCAGTTCTAAAAGTACATTTTTTTCCCTTCTTCTCCACTTATACAAACAGCATATTAGTTTAGAACCCCATCACCTCTCACCTGATCTGTTACACAATAGACCTGGTTTCCTTGCCTTGTCTCTCTGAATCTTCGCCAAGTTAGTCTTCAAAGAGATGCCAAAATAATTTCCCAAAGGAACAGGTCTGACCTCATTATCAACAGCCCTCTGTGGCTCCCTATCATCTCTAGGACAAAATAGAGATTCTTTAGGCTACCATATAAGCTCATCCACAAGCTGGCTCTAACCAACTTTTCTAGCTTTATTCTAAAATGCTCTCCATCAATTACTCTATAATCCAACCAAACTAGACAGGCAGCTCTTCTCTGATCTTAATCTTCCATCTCATACTGTACCTTTGCTCAAGCCATCTCTCTAATCTATTCTTAACTTGTCAGAATCCATAGGATTCAAGTCCTGCCTCTGACACTTTGCATGATTATGATCAAATCATGTAACACCACTGTTTCCTCACCTGACCAATGAGAATAAGTGTGCGAATTCATAAAGCACTTGGGCAACTTTAAAATTTGGCCCACTTCTTTTGGTGGTGGTGAAGAAAATGGAAATTGAGGGGATGCTTATCAGTTAGGGAATGACTGAACAAGTTGTGGTTTATGATTATGATGAAATACTGGTTGGGCTATAGGGTAGAGCCACGTTGGTGGAGTAAAGATCTCCTCCAAATAACTTTAAAATGTCCTAGAATGAATTCTGGATGGTATCACCAACAAAAGGAGGGGGTAAAAGAATTTTTTAGACCAAGACAACTTGGAAGGTTAATAGGAAAGCCCTGACTCACTAGGATGAGAGTGAATTGTCGTTTAGTAAACCAGAAGCTGGGTCCCTGATCTCTGATCTGGGTGGAAAAGAGTCATTTATAGTTACTCACAAATCAGAACACAGGACAGAAGAGCAGTTATTCTCATACATCTTAGCTCATATCCTCTTAGAAGAACTGAAAACTTTCAGATCCCCCAGAACTAGTTCTGGAAATAGAAACTTGAAAAAACCGAAGCTTGGGATTGTGCCACATCCACCCTGAGAGTAGAAGACAGCTTTAATGTAAAGTTAAAAGATAAGAAAAGGGTTAGAAAAATGAGCAAACAACAACAAAAAAAAGGACTTGCTCATTGAAAGTTACTTTGGCGGCAGGGAAGATAAGAACACAACTCAGAAGAAGACAGCAAAGTCAAAACATTTACATATAAAGCCATAAGGAAAAATGCAAACTGTCTCAGATGGGGTGGGGGGGGAGAATTCCTGGAAGAGCTCAAAAAACATTTTAAAAACCAAATAAGAGAAGGTACAGGGAAAATTGGGAAAAGAAATGATGAGATGCAAAAAAAAAAATACTAAAAAAAGAGTCAACAAACTGGTAAGAAGGTACAAAGAAAAATAGTGAAGATAATCACTCCTTAAAAAACCAGAATAAACCAAATAAACCAAAGAAGCACAAAAAATTCACTAAAAAGAATTGGGCAAATGGAAAGAAAGGTACCAAAACTGACTGAGGAAAAGAACTTCCTGCTGCAAGCAGCAAGAGAAAATACTATTGTGCTATAAGACATAATAAAGAACATGGTTTCAGAAAATCTTTAGAAGACTTATATGAATTAGTACAAAGTTAATTGTACCAGAAGAATACTGTACATAATAACAGCAATGCTGTAATGATGATCTTCTGTAAAAGACTTCCAAGATAATTCTAAAGGATCCAGGATAAAATAAATCCACCTTCACAGAGAGAACTAATAAATTCTGAGTGCAGATTGAACCATCCTTTTTTTTTAAGAAATATTTTATTTTGAGTTTTACAATTTTCCCCCCATTCTTGCTTCCCTTCCCCCACCCCCACAGGCATTCTGTTAGTCTTTACATCGTTTCCAAGGTATACATTGATCTCAGTTGAATGTGATGAGAGAGAAATCATATTCTTAAGGAAGAAAAATAAAATATGAGATAGAAAAATTACATAATAAGAACTTTGTTTTCTAATTTGAAGGTAATAGTCTTTGGGCTTTTGAACCATACTTAAAAAATTTTTTTTTAAATTTTTCTTGTATGTGTATGTGTATATCTTTTCTTTTACAAAATGCTAAAATGGAAATATGTTTTGTATGACTTCATATGTATAATTGATATATTGCTTTTTGAAAGGGAAGAGACCAGAGGAAGGGAGAGTTTGGAACTCAGAATTTTAAAAAGAATGTAAGAAATTTTACATGTAATTGAGAAATATTTAACAAAATATATTATTTATGCACATACATGTAATAAATTATATATATTTATATAAACAGATATGTGTATATATGCATACATAGAAATATATATATATATATATGTATATATACACACATACACACTCACAAACATACTTGTATCTGTATATAATCTGGTTAACTCCTCTATCAAAAATGATCCCGGGGACTAGATCAGGAGCCAGAATGATGCAGATCTTGAAGGCTGGATCAGAGGTCAATCAATCAATCACCAAGAATTTTATTGAGTGCCCATATTGTGTTGGTCCCTGGAAAGACAAAGACTTTTTTCTTAATTTTAATTTTTTTAGGTTTTTGCAAGGCACATGGAGTTAAGTGGCTTGCCCCAGGCTACACAGCTAGGTAATTATTAAGTGTCTGAGGCCAGGCCGGTGCTCTATCCACTGCACCACCTAGCTGCCCCAACAAAGACTTTTAATGAGAGCTCCTTGAGAGCAGGGATTGATCTTAGTACAGTCAACGTTTAGCAAGGGACTTTAGCATACTGAGCTTGAAAAATGTTTATTGATTGGCTTTCTGAGAGGAGCCTATATTTTATGGGGAGAGACATATGTACCCAGATAATTATATACTCAATATAGAGTTACAGTCTAGACTCTGATTTTCTTGATAAAGTTAATTCCACCCACCAATGCAGCTTGGCACCTTCTTGTAATTTATAGTCTTAGAGTTATCTAAATTACTAAGAAGTCAGATGACTTGTCCAGGGTCACACAACTGGTGTGTCAGAAACAGGATGTGAAGCTCTAAAATCAACTCTCTACCCATAACACCATGCTGCCTTACATATCTATTATCTCTACATAGACGCCTATACAAAAAACTGATGCCAATACAAGACACTTTGAGTTTACTGAGTGAAAGAGTAACCGTCATACATGGGCTTTAGAAAATCACTTTGGCAACTGGGTAAATGGGAGAGCAGAATCAGCCTCTGAGGAAGGGAGACCAGGGTCAGCTAGGAAGTCATTGTCAGCTAGATCAGTGGTCAGTCACAGGCGTGTCCACTCCAAGCCACCATGCCCTACTCTGAGCTCCTTGCAGCCAGGGCTGGGTTCTGGGGACAGAGGAGAAAGGTTTCTATGTCCTCTTGGGTCCATTGATGGAAAAGCTTTTCCCACCTCTGGCCCTGGGGCCTCAGGCAAAGTGTTGGAGCCACTGAAGGGTAAAATGCTGGTTATCAGGGAAGGTAACAGAGACTATATCTCCTGGGTCCCACTAAGTACAATAAACAAGTGAAGATCTCACCCATTCAGCTGGCCATCTGTCCGAGGGGAGTAGAGGGAAAATGGGAAAAGCCACTTCCCGGACAGGATATGGACTGGGAGACTTCTGGGAACTCTGGAGTCATTGAGGAGGAAGCTGGCAGTGCCTAGAAAAGGAGGCTTTCATAGGGAGCCCTGCTATCAAAGTGTGTAAATTCAGTAAAACAAATATTTCCTAAGAGCTTCCGGCAGGACTGGTACCTGGGCTGGGGATGGGGCATCCTGCTTCCCTGAGTCGGACAATTACAGAGTGCCTCACCCCCCAATGAGAAGAGAAGACACTCACTCTGGTCCCCCAGAAGAGAGAGACAGAGACAGAGATAGCGAGAGGCAGAGACAGAGTCAGTGAGAGAGAGAGAGAGAGAGAGAGCAACAGAAAGTTCAATGTCCCTTCTTCCCCATCTCAGACTGATGAGTATCTATCCCTCTGGTGACCCTGTCCCTGCCTCAGGTGCACTGGTTTCATACAGACAGGACAATTGTTGTCATTAAGAACTTACAGGCTTTTTAAAAAAAATAACATAATTAAATTAAATTACAGTTAATGTAATTTTCCCCATGCTTCTCTAAAGTCTGCCCACTCATGATTTCTTTTTACTTTAATATTTTTTATTAAAGATTTTATTTATTTTGAGTTTCACAGTTTTCCCCCCCCAATCTTACTCCCCCCCCCACAGAGGGCCATTTGCCAGTCTTCATACTGTTTCCATGTTCTACATCGATTCAAATTGCCACTCATGATTTCTTACAGAACAGGAGAGCTCCTTTACATTCATATATCACATTTTGTTCAGCCATTCCTCAATTGATGGGTATTTGCTCAATTTCCAATTCTTTGCCACTACAAAAAGAGCTGCTAGAAATATTTTTGAATATATGAGACTTTTTACATTTTTATAATTTCTTTTGGATTTAGGCCTAGTATTGATATCACTGGGCATAAGGAACCTGCACTCTTAATTATACCTGAGGCAGGCCAGGTAGGGTAGTCATTAAAAGACTGAGCCTGAAGTCAGAAAGCCTTGAATTGGAATTTGTCCTCATGCATTTACTAGTTGTGTGATTTTGGGAAAGTCAGTTTAACCTCTGCCTGCCTCAGTTTCCTCATCTATAAAATGGAGATAATAATAGCTCCTGCCTCCTTAGAATTGCTGTGAGGATCAAATCTTAGCATGTTGCAGGGTAGATGGCTATATAAATGTTGACTGTTGTTATTAATTAATTAATTAAGTTAGGTGGCACCCTGGAGAGAGAGGGAGACAGAGTAGATTTGATTTCAATTCTATTCTCATTTACTAGCTATGTGTTTCTGAGCAAGCCTATTAATCTCTGCTTGCCTCAGTTTCCCCATATGTAAATGTGGGTAATAGTAATATCTGCCTCACTGGATTGTCATAAATCCCAAATAAGTAAAAAGCTTTGCAGGTTTTGAATATTATTTTATTTTTTCCAATTACAGAAAAGATAGTTGTCACCATTCAACTTTTTGTAAACTTTTAAGTTCCACATTTTTCTACCTTCCTCCCTTCCCTCCCCCTCCCCATGGCAGTAAGTAATCTGATATAGTTTGAGTGTTACAATCAAGTTGAGCATATTTCCATATTAGTCATGTTGTGAAAGAAGAATCAGAACTAAAGGAGAAAAAAACCACGAGAAAGTGAAAAAAATAGTTCTGCAAATTTAAAAAAGTATTTTATAATAAAGAAGAAAGAAAACCATGAGAGGAAAAACACATAAAAAATTAGTTTTGCAAACTTTTTTCCAATTTCATGTAAAGATAGTTTCACCATTCATATCTTTGTAAGCTTTTGAGTTCTACATTTGTCTACTACCCTCCATTCCCTTCATCCTCTCCAGGGCAGTGAACAATCTGATATAAATTGTGCGTGTAGAATCATGTTTTTTGCAGATCTTAAAGTGCAATATGACAATTAGGCAGCCAGGTGGCCTGCACTGGAAATTGGCAATTACTAAGCAGTTATGGGCTAGGCTTGGGCTAAGAGCTGGAGATACAAAGAAAGACAAAAAACAGGCGCTGCTCTCTAGGAGCTCTACCGTAAGACATACTATGTAAACTACATTTAGCATCAATTGAAAATAATCTATGTGAAGGTAATCTTCAGAGGAAAGGGACCAGAATTCTGGGAGATCAGAAAAAGAGGGTCAAGTTTTAACTGAGACTTGAAGGAAGTCAGAAAGCCAAGATGAGGATGGAGAGAATTCCAGACATGAGGGAGGGACCAGTGAAAATGCCTAGAGATGGCAGATGGAGTATATCGTTTGAGGAAGAGCAAAGAAGCCAGAGCAGTGATCAAAGATACAAGAGGTATAAGAAGACTGAAAAAGGAGAAGGTTGTAAAGGGCTTTGAATGCTAAGCAGTGGATTTTATAGCTGAGTAGAATATAATTGTGATGGGGAGACAGAGCCCACTTCCAGGACATCCAGAGGGAGAAGGGAGCATGCAGAAATATTACAAAGGTAATTTTGGCAGACTTTGGCTATAGATTGGTCAGTAGAATGGTGGTGAGAGGGAGTGAGGAGTCAAGGATGACCTCTAAGTTGGGGGCCTGAGTAAGAAGAGAAGATTGAAATCTTGACAGAAATAGGGAAATTTAGAAGTTGGATAGGGTTTTGTGATATTGGGGTCCAGTTCAAGATATTCAATAGGCCGTTAGAGATGAAAATCTGGAAATTATGGGCAAGATTAGGTCTGGAATAAGTTGAATCCATGAGAGATAAGATCATCACATGAAATAACATAGGAGAAGAGAAAAGGGTCCAGGTCAGAGCCCTGGAGGACACCCCCTTTTAGTGGTGGTCCATGAAATAGTGAGCTAATTAAGGAGATGTTCAAGGATTGCCTTACCACAGTAAGATCCCGGTTGAAATTATGTGACATAAATTGGTAATGGACCCAATCAACCCAGTTTCATGATTGTCTTCAACTTCATCAAGCAGCAAGTGGGTAGAATCCAAGGCTGAAGTTTGGCAAGGCAAAACCAGCAACAGGGTAAGGACATGGAGTTCAGGAGAAATGCACAAAGTCAAGTTGCACTAGTTTATAAGGCAGGAAGGTGTCAACAGAAAAGAAAGTGTGGCCAGTGCGAGGGAGATCAGGAGTTTAGAGGTCACAGTGCAGAACTGCCAGGCAGAGGAAGAGGTGGAATGCAAATAGGATGTGATCAGATCAGAGAATTCTTAAGCTCATGATCATGCAAATGGGATTTGTGAGTGCTGACAAGATCAAGGGTATGGCCATGTCTGTGGGTATCTGGGGGGGGGGGGTCTGGAGGAAGAGGCCATGGAAAATGAATAAGTTGAGGGACTGGAAATACCCTAATGGGTGTTTGAGGGACATACATTAACACATATATTGAATTCCATTAGTATGAAGGCAACAGCTGAGAAGTAAACTATGAAGTAGGCACTGATTTCATTAAGGAAAGAAAAGGAATGTCCTGGAGGTAGGCATCTTGATTGGATGGTAAATAAAGACTGAATGAATCTCAAAGAAGGAGAGATTACTATTGAGTGCTGGTGGTAGAGGGAGAGCTTAGAAGGGACCATAATGGAACAATGAGTGTTCTAAGTCCATCATTTTAATCAATGAGTAAAGGAAGGAGTGAAAGAACCAGAAGTGCTGGAAAGGGCAGGTTAGGAGGCTGTGTCATCAGGAACAAGACAGGTCTCCATGACCTGACATCCAGAAGAAGTGAGTTTGAGCTGTGCCTTGCTAACTGTGTACACAACTACTAGCTATGTGACTTTGACGGAGTCACTGAATCTCTTTAAGCCTCTTCTATAAAATGAGGATAATAAAAGCACCTATTTTACAGGATGGTTGTGGCATTCAAATGAAATAATGTATGCGAAGAACTAGGCAAACTTTAAAGTGAGTTATCATTATTATTATCATCATCATTATTAATTAGGGCAAAAGCAATTGGAGGACCTAAAATGGGAACAATTAAATGCTAACCCTTGTAGCTTAGGCTGACGACTTGAAGACAGTTATTTGATAGGACTGTCATGTGGAAAAGAGATTTGTTTTGTTCTGCGTGGCCCCAATTAGGATTAGTTGGTGGAAGTTTCAGACAGTTATACGATCAAAGTCCTCTAAGCCATGGGAGCTATCCAGAAGTGGACATTGACTCCAGAGAAAGGCCCTTCCTCCTTCTCCTGACCCCAGTGTCTCTACGTGTGGAATGATGACCATGTCAGTCATGTTGGAGAGGAGAAGCCTGCTTAGGAAAAGCATAGGCTATTCGCTGGTGGGGAGCCTTTTAGAAGCTGAGACTCTATGAGTCCTTGAAATGGTTCTGTTCCCCCTGGCCCCACTACCCCCATATCTTGTTATGGAGCCAGGTGTGACAGTCTCTGCTTGATTTATGAGCACAATGGCATCCTTCCCAGGCATGGCCTGTGGAACCATCCCTGTCTTTGGCAAAGCTCTTTTATGTGTCCCCTCCTTTCTAGGTTTCACTGCCACAGTCCTACTGCAGACTCTCAGCTTTTCTTAACTATATTCTTTCTCTATTAACCTTCAAACTTCACATGTATTCTGGTCCAGGACTACCTCAGTCTGGTCCAGTGGTTTCAGACTTGAAAGTAGAATGAAATGACATGCTATTACACCTTATAACATTTAACAGATTTTTTTTCTCAATATCATGGAAAGGATATTCAAAGAATGACAGATTTAGAGTAGGAAGTAGAAATCTTCACATAGATGAGGAAACTGAGGCACACTGAGGTGATGTGACTTACCTAAGTCATGCAGGTAAATTTCTTAAGGCAAGATTCAAATCCAGTCTTTTTCTCTTTGGGTCTGGAGTTGTATCCAATATATTACACTGCATGGATATGGTATTGGTTCAGGTAGGCACCATCTGTAGAATGGTGAGATGTCACTGAAGAACTCAGACTCCCTGGAACTGATGTCTTAGACATCTAGGAAAGCCATGTGAATGGTTCTATCCATAGACCCCTGGATTCATTTCATTTCAGGGAAGTTTTGCTGCCTTCTGCACAGACTTGGTCATGTCATTTCCTCTGTTCAGAACCTTCAGGGTCTCTCAATTGCTCTTGAAAAAGAAAATCTAACCTTCTTATCTTAGAAATGAGCTCCTTCCCAATCTTTGCTCATTTTCCTCCATGCACTTGATGTCTCATTGAAACTAGATTATTTAATCACCTTTCCTTTGTAGAACAAAAGCTGCCCCTGTGGAACTCAGAGTTCAAATTCCAACACTGCCATTTGCTGCCTGGTTTACGTTGGGCAATTCACTTATTCTTTCTAGGTCTCAGTTTTCCTCATCTAGAAAATGGGAACATTGAAAAGTTTTCCCATTTCTTTTAATTCTTCTTTGATAACATGGTTAATGTTGAAATAGGTTTAGCATGATTATACATGTATAACCTATATTAGATTACTTGCTTTCTTGGGGAGGGAGGCAAAGAGGAAGTAAAATTTATAACTCAAAATCTTATAAAAATGAATATTGAAAACTATCTTTACATGTAATTTGAAAAAAATACTATTAAGTGGGGAAAAAGAAACCACCAAAGAAAATGGAAACTGTGGATAGATGAGTTCCAGGTCTAAGATTTAAACCTTTCCTTACTACATCTAGAATCCTCTTATCTCCAAAAAGTCTTTGATTATATATTTCAGTTGGAGATTATCTTTTCCTTTTGGATCTCAAATGGACTTTCTAATATCACATATGTACTTATCATATTCTATTTCACCCATCATGACCCCCTTCATGAGCGCAAAGGATAGATACATTGTTGATTTTTCTGTATATTTGGCACTAACTTATGAGAATCCTACACATTATTAAATATTTATCAAACTGAATTAACTTTTTGAAGTTTAATGCTATTCTCACATTTATGCTACAGGTAAGATTCTGGGTATCTTTGACATTGATGAACAATCTACCTTCTTTCTTAGCTTCTCCATGGTATCTGATACCATTGACCAGTTTGTCTTCTTGAATGCTTTCTCCTCCCTGGGCTTTTCCAATATACCTCTTTCCTAGTTCTCCAATTCATCTCTTGGACTGCTACTTCTGAGTGCCATTGATGGTTCATCATTCATTTTTCCATCTCCTAACTCCTGGTGCTCCCCAGTACTCTGTCCTGGGCCCTCTTTTCTCTATTCCCTCTCATTCGGTGGCCTCATTGGTTTAATTACAATTTTTATCCCAATGACACATGCAACTCTATATCCAACTTGGGCAATACCAGCAACATAAACAACATTTGTTTATTTTTTTATTATTATTTTTTTTTAGGTTTTTGCAAGGCAAACGGCGTTAAGTGGCTTGCCCAAGGCCACACAGCTAGGTCATTATTAAGTGTCTGAGACCAGATTTGAACCCAGGTACTCCTGACTCCAAGGCCGGTGCTTTATCCACTACGCCACCTAGCTGCCCCACAACATTTGTTTATATATGTTCTACATGTCCACCTCCAGTCTTTCCCCTGAGTTTCAGTTCCTAATTACCCATTGCCTTTCGGACCTTTCAAATTGGATATCCTAGAGAAATCTCAAACTGAACATGGACAAAATCAAACTTAGTATCTTTCCTCTAAAATCACTGTCTTCCAAATTTGCCTTTCTGTCAAAAAATTCCCCCTTTCTTCTAGTCTTTAAAGTTTGTGACTCCTCATCTTCCCTTGCCATGGCTATACATCCATTTTTAAAATCTTACTACTTTGATCTCCTCGCATTTCTTGCATCTGACCCCAAAAGCAATAACCACCTCATTAGTGGTCTCCCAACCTCTCTCCAGCCTATCCCATATCCCGCTGTCAAAATGATTTTCCTTATGCACAGATATAACCACGTCACTTCCTTACTCAACAAAATCCAATGGCTTTCTATGGACTATAGGTTAAAATAGACATTCCCTTGTTTAACTCTTAATGTCCTTTCTAACATTGCTCCAATCTATTTTTCCACCTTATTGGAAAGTATTTCCCTCATGCTCTGTAATCCAGTTAAACTACCTATCTCTCTTTTCTGGAGTCCATGTCCTACTTCTGTGCTTTTCACTCCTGGAATACCATCCAGAGAATCTCTCTTTTCCTTCAATGTGAAGCCTTTCCTGATTCCCCCAGCAGCTAGTTCTCCCTCCTCACTCTAACTGATATTTAACCACTTTGCATTTATTTTCTTCATATTTATTCTGAATATATTTACATAAGCCCTTGTTGTCTCCCCTCATCAGAAGGAAGGGATTGTTTTATTCTTTGTATTTATGTTCCCAGGGCCTAGCACAGTATGGAGTAGGTGCCTTTAAGACAATGCCTAGTCATTAAAATTATTCTTTATTGTTTCATTGGATTGGCATGAAGGGCATAGTCCAGGGTAAGGGCCCAGGACCCCTAGAAGATCAAGAGTTTTCCTCCTGGTCAGCCTGGGGGAAGAGGTATGCTGGAATATCCAGGAAACAAAGTCAGCTAGTGGTTATGGAAGGAGAGACTTCTAGAGATCTGGAAAAGCAAACCAGGAAAGAATGGGGAAGTGGAGCTACTCTTGTCTGTAGGGTTAGGGTGAGGCTCTCTGGCAGTAAAATAAAGAAATTTTTCTACCTATCAGTGATAGGATCGTATAGCTACCTCTATATACAGAATTAAGAAGGTTTTCACTTTTTCAAAGAGAAATTTCTAGGCACAAGTAATGGTCAAACTTTGGAGAAGCTGGACATCCGACATGCTTGCAGGCTTGTGTAAAAGTAACACATAGTACTCTGGGGAAGCCAGAGCAAACTCACAATTCAGGAACAATTGAAACAGAGAGAGGAAAACTCTCTCCATGGAAAAAATACATTATTCTCTTTCTACCACCACTACCATTTCCCCACCCCATCCCCATTACACATACCCATGAGTACAGAATATCCTTGGAGAAAAACATGAAAGTCATGTGTTTATTTTCTTTTAGCATTAATTTTTTTAATTCAAAATACCATGTTCTTGATCATTTGAATGCCTTAGGATATAAGTTCAAAATGAAAACATTCACTGAAAACCAAACAGCAGTAATTAAAAACAGCACATGCCAATTACCAGTTTCGGGGTGCCATTCCCCCAGGATAGCCATTGGAGAATAATAATGTTATAAACAGAATTAGAAGAAAAACAGAATGAGAAGGATGGCAACAATCCAGAAACTATCCAGACCAGCTGGGCCAGAGCAGGCAATCAGAAAACAGTCAGAAACTGTATAATGCAACCTAGTGACCTAAGACCCCAAAAGGAAAGTGCTTTTTTTTAAAAAAAAATTACTGTTTTCAGATGATGAGCAATACTCAAGAACACAATGAGATTGGGATCATTTCAAATCATTCTAATGAAGAAGAAAAGGAGGAGATAATGGAGGCTGATGTGACTGCATAGGGAACTCTCCAGAGAGTTCTTATTTTAAATGGAGCAGGATAAAAGATAAAAGGAAGAAGAACAAAAATGTGAAGGTGACCTGTAACTTTGAGGGTGGTGTTCAGAAAACCCCAAATCCAGAATGTAGAAGACTTAAAAAACTTTTAAGGGCAACAAAAAATAATCTTTAAAAAAATGACTTCATTTTAGGGTATGAAGAATGACAGTTGGAAAGGTCCATTGCTTAGATAGGATAGAAAAAGTTAAACATATACCTCCTTAGTTCAGAATAATTACCTTCAGGTTGGAAAAGATTGAACTTGATTATGAAGAAAATGAAGCCTAAGACAAGTAGAATAGGTCTATGGGCATTTCACTGCTGAAATCCCTGTGGAAATAGGTACAGCATGGGATGATGGGGTGTGGTGGACTCGGAGTAACTTTAAATAAGTTTGTTTCCTTTCCTAGGTGAATTATATTTCAGGTACCAAAGATTTAGGAGATGTGATAACTGAACTGCTACTTGTGACCTTTAAGCATTCAGGGAAAATGAGAGAGGTGTTAGAAGACTGAAGATGTGCAAATGCTGTTCAGATTTTGAGAGAAGGGAGAAAATCAGTATCTAAGATAAAACAGACTCTTCAGCCAAACACTCAAGGCCCCCAATAATATGGTTCTCACCTACCTTGGCAGCCTTATATCCTATTACTTTTTCTTAACTCTTGGAATGCCTTAAAAGTTCAATTCCAGCATCTCTCAACTGCTAATGCTTCCCTAAGACTTGCCATTATCTTGTATAATGAAATTTATTTTTTATTCATTTCACACATAATTGCATATATAATATATAATGAAATATATATATAAGTATATGTGTATCTATTTATCTCTATCTACTATCTCTATCTCTCTTCTCTCTCTCTCTCTCTCTCTCTCTCTCTCTGTATATATCTGGGTCTGAATGAAGGAAAAGGGGTGGAATTCATGAAAGGACTCATGAGGTTCTAGATTCCTTGTAGGGAGAGCCCTGGGGAAGAAGCAAACATGGAGAGGATTCAATGCCTCCATCATATTCCTAATTCCCAACACTGATTCTTTGCCTCTGAGTGTCTCTTTCACTATCTCATTCTCCCAGGGGAAGATTTTATTCATTTTGTATATTGTTTGATATGTTTTCATATGTATAACCTCTCTGATTTTATTACTATTTGTTATCAGTAGTCCATCTCTGTCTTGACAGTTTCATTGCAGACCATGGAGGCTTATTCAAGACTTTACACACGGTTACCCGTGTTTTGTAATCACAACTTTAACAGCGTCAACTGGCAAATCTGTGCATTGAAAATATGTACCTGAGCCAGAGAGCCAATGGGGTCGACCGGCAAGTTTTTCAACTTCCCATGATCCCTATGTCATCAGAAATTTCCCCTTTTCTTAAGTATGATGCCATCTTGTTAGGAAGAAGGATACTCAGCTAGAAGTATCACTCCTTCCCATGTACTAAATCTCTTACCTAGGCCAAGACCACTTTTTCCTGAAAGAAATCATCCAGAACCATCACCAGTGTTCTCATAGTCTCTCTTACCAGGTGCTTAGTTTTTGCACAACTCTATTACACTGCCTTTAGGATAAAGATTCATGTTTCCAATGCATATCATTCTTTGACTAATGAGAAAATACCCTGGAACCAACTTCTCCAGTACTACCATCTCCCATCAGGATGACTAGGCCACCCACCTTATTGCTGACCACAGAATTCTGTTACCACTTAAGCTATAACTGAAACTAAAGAGTACCCTTCTCTACAAGCTATGGTTAAATATAGAAGATCAACTCTGATTATTCTCTCATTACCATTACACCTACTGAAACTATCCAGAGGGGATGAGAATACAGTGGGCATCTTCTTCATAGTTCTCAAATTATCTAGTGACCTTCCAGAAAAAATGAAATTGCCCAGTCCATGTCCACTCTGCTCTGATGGTCTCACCCCAACCACAGACTACTTTTTCTCCAAATCCCCATCCATCACCATTTCCTTGATTCACAAATATGATGAAGCTGCTACCAGTACCTAGAGAATTATTCAAGACATGGACCTGGGGAGACTACCTATGGAATCAGCAGGTAATGTGCATACTCTACAAATCATAGGGGTCTTCTGTAAGCATTCCATTGAATGACCACCTCAAGGTCTGGGGAGGCATCATTAAATGAAAGGGGATTTGTGGGTGAACAACCTAGTAGGGAAGGCTAAGTCAGAGAAACACCAGTCCCAGGTGGAAACAGAGTGGGTATATCATTTTGTTTTTAGGTTTTTTGCAAGACAATGGGGTTAAATGGCTTGTCCAAGGCCACACAGCTAGGTAATAAGTGTCTGAGGCTGGATTTGAACTCAGGTACCCCTGACTCCAGGGCTGGTGCTCTACGCACTGCACCATCTTGCCACCCCTAGAGTAGGTATATCATTACAAGAAAAACTTCAGGAAATCAGGTTAGAGTGGATAGGACAACTCTGGTAATTTCTGCAAAAAGATGTTTTTGAATCTCCTGAGTTTTTCCTTAAACTTTGAATTAAATGATCTGTAAAAAATATTATAAATAATAATAAAGCTAGTATTTATATAATACTGTAAGGTGTGTAAAATACTTCATAAATATTATCTCATTTGATCCTAACAATAACCCTGTGAAGTATCCCCATTTCACAGATAAGAAAACTGAGGTTAATATGCTCAAAGAGAAAATATGTGTTTGAGGTCACAATGACTGGAACAATGAAAGCATTGTGCTGGGAGTTCAAATGTGACCAGAAATGCAAAGACAAGACAAACAAACAAATGATAACCTGAACCAGTCTTTGCCCTCAAGAAAATTATAACAGACTTTCTGTTATAATGGGTGAGTTCTTACCTCACCTTGCCTAACTAATGCACTGTCTTCATACCATACTGCCTCCTCCATCATCATCCTTCTCACCTTCATCTTCTTCCCCCAGTTTTGGACTCCAAGTTCTGGGCTAGGTTCCCTCATCTCACCCAGAACCAGGACTTCAAGCCACATCTAGACCACCTCCACACGATACCCCTCCCCTTTCATGTTTTAACTATCCCATTAAAAGGGAAGCTCCCTGGGAGCAGGGGCTGGAACTGTCTCAGCTATAGTCAATCTCCAGAATGTAGCCCATTGCCATCACTTAATAAATGTTCTCCCTCATATCTCTTATCAATTTATCTATGACATCCATCTATCACATTACGTCTCTATCATAGTTGTCTAACCCTATATAGAATATCTCGCCTAGCTAGTTTTTAGCTATAGCCTTTATATATTGCTCACATCTGTCTCTAGAGCCATATCCCTTCTTATCCATCTGTCTAGCTTTAGCTCTTTCATGTCTCCATCATAGCTTTTAGGGTGAGACTACATAATAAGTAAATATATATATATATAATTTATTTATATCTAAAATGTATTTAGATATAAATAAGTAAACTTAAAAATTATATATTTTGCTTATATATAAATTTATTTACTTGTATATATGTTTTATATATATTTATATTATAGAGAAAGACAGAAAAAGACAGAGAGATAGACAGAGTCAGAGACAGAGATAGACAAGAGATAGATAGATAGATAGATAGATAGATAGATAGATAGATAGATAGACAGAGGCAGAGATAGACACAGAGTCAGAGACAGAGATAGGATAAGAGATAGATAGATAGATAGATAGATAGATAGATAGATAGATAGATAGATAGAAAGCAGATATAAGGTAAATGTCAAATGGTAGATTCTTTGTGTAATTTTAATCCAGAGAACCATCCATAGCCAGGTGTGGGTTGGACTAGACTACCTCTGAGATTCAATCCTTGGACTTCTGAGATTCTGGGATTGTTCTCTCCTCTATAATTCAAGTCCACTTACACTGACCCTGCTGCTTATTTGAGACTGGATGTTCTCAAACTCAGAGTTTGTTTTCTGGAATACCTTACCCCTAGGATGTCTAGTTTTGACCTTTGGACTGGTTTTTATCCGCCTCTGAAACTGAACACATCTGCCCCCATTTCTAAGGGTTTGTTGACTCTCTCCCATCTGTTAATGGACCATTAATCTTTACTGACCCCTTCCTCATAGATGGGAAGGCAAAACAATAACCATATGCCTGCCTGTAGTCTGAGAGGGTGTGAAGTGTTTGTAGGTGGGCAGAAAGCCAGGACATTGCACAGATCACAGGTATTTGTCATTGACCAGGAAATCAGATGTGTATGTATGCATGTATGTGTGATATATATGTATGTATGTGTATGAACAGTCTTATCTAGAATTCTTCAAAGCTAATGTCTTCTTGAACTTTTTAAAAATAACAGAATATCAGAGTTAGCTGGGACCCCAGAGGAACATGCAATTGAATAAAAGTCTCATTCCCCTCCAATCTCTCTTTTGAAGATATCTAGAAACCTCTTTCCTTCTACAGCCATCCATCTGCTGTGGTACAAAAACTCTCATTGTGAGGGAGACTTGCTTATTTTTTTCTTGGCTTAGTGGGAGCTTCCATTTTACCAATTTACCTAATTCTGCCCCTGAGACAGAGCAGAACAAGTCCCAGAATCAGAGGCTTAGGAGGACATCAGCTTGGCAGTAGAAAGAGCACTGAATCTGAGGTCCTGAGTTCAAATCCTATACTTTCTTCTGTGGCTGGGGCACCTCTCTGAACATCAGTAGCCCCGTTTGGAAAGCAAGGCGTTTGGATGAGATGGGACATCTGATATCTCTTACACCTTGAGATCTGTGATTGATCCATCATGTGAAGGTCTCTAGTGAGATCAATTATGGAATTGATCTCCTGTCAATAGAAACCCAGGCTCTTATCTACTGAGTGTGTGTGGCCATTCAGTCATTTCTCCCCAGAGGCTATTTTTAAAAATAATTTAATCTAGCCAGTGACATGAGAAGATTGACCTGATCAGAGGAAGAGTTTCTCTTAAACTCAGCTCGGAAAGAATTCAGCATCGAATGGAACTCTAGCCCTGGCTATTGAGCCAGAAACAATTACTATCCTGGGGAGACTTGGAAAGCTGAAGATGTGGTTCTGGAAAAAACCTTTTCAAATAAAAAGAAACCTTTAACCCCAGGTTTTGGGGAATGTGCTCAGGAATTCACCTGGGATCATAATTTTCTGATGATCACTTATTTTTCTTCACTGAGAGCTAGAATTGATTTTTCTGGATCCATGCTCACCATCACTGCCCCTTACTCTAGTTCCTGACTAAATGGCCTCATTGGGTTCTAGTTTAGAAACTGAGTTGCCCTGAATTTCCCCTATGCCTCTAAGCCTGAGTTGCCCCCCCTTCTCTGAAGATTAAGGAGGGTGATGTCAGCTACAAATGGACCATCAAGGACTAATTCTTGGACCAGCTGTGGAGCTCCCCCATCCCAGCTCCCTCTCTGCCCACTCACAAAGCACACACACACCTTCCTTCATCTGATGTTAGCACAAACCAGGCTGTTAGTTAAGGATAACATGAACAGTTTTGATGTAGTTGACCAAGCTCCTGATTGGGCATGTGCCAGTCCCCCAGGCTTTGATATATAAAGGGGGCAGATCCTGGATGCTGTATCCTCTGGACTGATGATGTGATATAATAACAGAATACCACTGAGCAGTCTGAGGCAGGGTCTTGCTCACTTCCCAGGAAGAGAGAGCCCTGAAGTCTACTGGGGATAAAGAGAAGAGAGGCAAGGAGTCATCAAATGAACCAGGACTGAAAGTGGATGCTTTGAGCCAAGACAGAGTATCTTCCCAAAGGACATCTGCAATGACTGTTACTCTCTCCACATGAATCTTTCTCCCATGCTAAGGGGTCTCTCCTACCCAGATCAGGACGCCAACTTCACCAAAATCATGTCCTCTGTCAGTGAGTGGAACAACACAGAAGGGGATGCCTACCATCTGGTCGACCTTCCTCCCATCACCCCCTCGGTAAGTCAGGTCATGGAATCATTTTTTTTGGTCTTGTTAGTCCATAGCTATCTGGAGAGGCAGACAGCACTCACATCTTTCATAACTCTCCCCAGCCCATCCTACACCTTAACTTGTCAGAGGAACAATTGCTCAAGAAGACAGATCAGGGTGAGAAAAGATGGTCATTAAAGTTCAGTGAAGCATCTGGAGAACCACTCTTTCAAATTAGCCATTCAGAAAAAGAGTCAAGCAGGGGAATAGTGGATTGGCTCCCTGCTCCCCCCATGGCATCTTTGAGGAAATAAGATTATGAAATTTTTGAGGAAGAGAGAACCCCAGAATTCTAATCGGATTCCTAGTTTGCTAGCCCAGAGCTAGGACCCCAGCTTCAGCGATCATTCAGTTTTATTGGTATGACTGTGTGAAGCATCTTCCTCTTCAGAAGGGACAAAAGCATGTTACACTCTCTTTCTGGAATCTTTTCAACACTTTGTTAAGGGAAAGAGACCAAGAGGATTATCACCAAAACACTTTAACCAGTGGGGAGTAAATAAGCTCTGATGCTGCAGAAGTCTCACAGTTGGAATTGCACTGAGACTTTTGGGACACAGTATACAGAGGCTCCAGTCCTAGCTCCTCCACCCATTACTTGTGTTACACTATGCAAGTCACTCAACTTTATTTATAATTAAATTATATAAGTCAATTAATCCTAAATTCCTGTAACCTGTCCGCATAGAATCACAGATTAGAGCCTTGGAAAGAACTTCAGACTATTATAAAATAATCCAACCTCCACATTTATCAGATGAGGAAATTGAGGTCCATGGAAGTTAAGCAACTTCTCTAAGTTCATATAAGCAGCATTTGAACCCAAGTCCCTAACTTTTCCTATTGCCTCAGTAGGTACAGAGGGGAATGTAAGGCATTCCAGGTATAGGAAAAAATGCAAAAAAAAAGGCAGAGGCAGGAAAACACATTCCCCATCAATGACCCTGGTAATAAGCTTTTCTCATGTTGTCAGACACTCTGCTAAGGAAATGCTGGGAGTCCAGAGACAGGCAAAAACACAGTCCCTGAACTGGAGAGACCCGCATGCTAGTGAGGGAAACAGCATGCAAATAACTGTGACTGAGAAAGCTACAGAGGGGACCCATAGGAAGGGATTTCAGAGGGGAGGGTGCTAGCAACTGGAGAGAGACTGAGACAATCAGACAGACACAGAGAGACAGAGAAAGATTAGGAGACAGAGACAGACAGAAACAGATACAGAAAAGAGACAGAGAGGGAGGGAGAGAGAGAGAGAGAGAGAGAGAGAGAGAGAGAGAGAGAGAGAGATTGAAAGAGAAAGAGACAGACACAGAGAGAGAGACAGATAGAGAAAAAGAGAGACAGACAAATGGAGAGACAGAGAAGGGAGACAGAGACAGAGAGAGCCAGAGAATCAATGAGACAACAATCAGATTGACAGAAAGAGATGAGAAGCCATGGGGTGGGGGGGGGGAGACAGAGAGAGAGAGAGAGAGAGAGAGAGACAGAGACAGAGAGACAGAGAAAGACACAGAGAGACAGAGAGACAGATAGAGAATGAGGAGAAAGAGGAGGGAGAAGAGGAGGGAGAAGGTTCCAGGCATGAGGGATAGCTAGTGAAAAGGTCTATGTTGTTGGGAGATGTGTCCTGGACTAGGAAGAGTCAGTATAATTGGAATGTAAAGTACATTGAGGGGAGGAAAGTGAGAGAAGATTGTACTGGATTGTCAAAGTCAAATAACAGATTTCTTACTATTTGAAGGTAGCAGGAAGTCACTGGAGTTTACTGAGGTATGTTTTGTTTATTTATTTTTGGTGGGAAACAAGGAAAGATACTCATCTTTGCTGGGGTTGGGAGCACTACAAAATAAGCCTTGAAAGAATGAGTCAAGTTTTCCATGCTGCATGATCAGATTTTCCTAGAGCTCACCATGGGAGGGGTGGATATTTCCAGAAGGTAAATCTCCTTTTAGCTTGGGGGGGAGGGTAGAGGCAGAAAGGAGGAATGAGGAATTGGTGTTGAAATTCAATCAGTCCTTCCCCAGAAAAGAGAAAGGGCAGGTGGGGGAGAAGACAGGAGATTTGAGATAGGTTCAGAACCCGGATAATGAGGATGGAGAGAGGTTGGAAGGTGGCTATTGGTAGCTTGACCAGATATAGCTAGACTAGTAGCAGATGGTGGGCTAGTCTGGGAGTCTGAAGATTTGTTCTCCAGTCCCTCCTCGGTCATTTCATAACTGGGTCATGTGGACAAGCTCTCAGTCAATCACCAAACCTTTAGCAAGCCCTTGCTCTGTGCGAGGCACAGAGAATGCAAAGAAAAACAAAAATATATCAGGTGCTGGGCAGCTAGGTGGTGCAGTGGATAGAGCCCCAGCACTGGAGTCAGGAGGACCTGGGTTCAAACTTGACTTCAGACACTTAATTACCTAGCTGTGAGGCCTGGGGCAAGCCACTTAACCCCTTGCAATATATATATAATATATATTATAATATATATATATATAATATATTATATATATATATGTATATCAGGTGTGCTGATTTTGCCACTTCTTACTTGTTTGACTTAAGGCCAACAGGTTAACCTCAGTTCAGGTCTCAGTTTCCTGGTCTGTAAGATAAGGGGGTTGTATAAGAGGACCTCCAAGGTTCCTTTCCAATCTACAATCTTAGGAACTAATTTTGGTGGTGGGGAGTAGGGAGCAGAGGACTAGATCACTTAATGAGGAAAGGAAGAAGCCACCAGTTCAGGAAAGATCCTCCCCACAACACTTTGTGGCATCTCTGCCTTAACTAATATTTGGCCTCTGGTGCAAGTGAAGTGACTAAAGCATAGAGTGAAAAGGATGGCCATGTTATCAAAATTATGGTCATCCCTTAAAAACAAAAGAAGGATGAGGGGAGTGACTCAGAACATCCTCTCCCTGGACCTGGGGGGTGGGAGGGGGCCTGGGGCAGCTTAAAGGGGAGCTCTGAATATACAACTTCCATCTCATGCAGGCACGTTCCTTCCCAGCAAGAAGGAAATGATGATAAGAATAACTGACATTTATGTAGCCTGCCAGGGTTTGCCAAATACCTGAGTGGCATAGCATCATTCGATCCTCACAAGCTCCCAGTGGGATTCCCTTGCTCTCATACTCTCTCCCTGAGCTTTCTCTGACTCCCAGAGGCCCCAGGTCTGGGCTACTCAGTGAAGAATGGGTAACACAAGAAATTCAATTCATTTTAACAAATGATTATTAAATGCCTACTTTGTGCAAGGGACTAGAAAAGAAAATATTCTGGGGGCCCCATTACCTGGATAATCATGAGGCAGGGTTGCCCTGAATTCTTATCCTTTATAGGCCTGGCTGATGAACACTGAACCTCTCCTAACCTGGCTGATGAAAGTTCTTCCTTTGCAATGAGAGCTGGATAATGATTTGGTTTTAAATTCAGTCATCTCCATATTGTGGCTTCAAGCCAGATGAGGCTCAATCACACAGTCACAAATTTCTGCCAGGGGAAGGTCCCCCTCCTACTCCCTAGATCATTCCCTTCTGTTGCTGGCCCATGTTCCCCTGTGATTCTGGAGACTGGCTGGAGAGTAAGGTTTAGAGGTTTTATGCACAAGACCCTTTCTCAGCTCCATTGTGAATTCACAGTACTAAGGGCTATTTAAGCAGGTCATTTGACTTGTCTTATCCTATTTCCTCCTTCAACCAATAAGAGTAAGAATCCCTACCCTGAACCACTCCTGAAGAGGTGGATTGGAATCCAAGGCCAGAATAGAAATATATTTTGGAATGTGCAAAAGTAGTATCCAGGTATAAAAGATTTTCACCAGTGGAGAAAGAACATGGGATGGGTTGTGCTGGTTTCACCAGGAGAAGGAAGAGGCCAGACCCGTCTTCAGGCACAGGTCCAGGTTGTCATCAGATCATAGCTCAGAGGTCTGGAGGTGTAAGGACCCTTATGAGGGTCCTTATCTCATCATATGACTGAGGAACCTGAGGGGATACCTTACCCAAGATCACTTGGGTGGGGGGCATCGTAGGGACCAGGTCCCTATCGTAATGTTGCTTCCCTTACTTGAAGGGGGGAATGGCTTCAGGTCCCCTGTAAAGAGGGGGATGCTCTCTTCTTTCAGAGGGCTTTTTAGTCTACTTTAGATAGATCTTCTATTTAGTTCTTTACATCTCCATTAGACTGTAAATTTTTCTTAATATTGCCTCAGATGACGTCCCCCTTCCTACACCCAAATGGAAAAAGAAGCCAACTTTTGAGCTTTATTATCTGGATAATACAGGAAGGAAATGGAGGAGGCCTGGAAATTGTCTTAAATTCTCTCATAGGCCTATTTAAAAAATGACCCCAACTCTACTAATGACCTTGAGGCAATTACCTCCTTATTAGGGATGAGAAATGGACTGAAGAGAGTATCAAGAACTGAATCTTGAGTCAAACTAACTGAAATTCACTGGTATTGGAGGGAGAAGGGAGAGAGGAGAGAGAGAAGATGGGGTTTCATTTGAAAAACAAAAGTTAATTATTAAAAAGAAAAAGAAAAACAAAAACCTGAATTCTAATCCTAACTCTAGCTAGGTGACCCTGGACAAGTCATTTAACTACAAAATCAGAATTAAGACTTTCATTGTGATTTCATCCCAATAGAGAACTCTGATTCAAAGAACTCTTTATCAAAGCAAGTAGGTACCTGCTCTGCAATTTATGGGTTAAGTGACTTGTCCAGGATCTCTCAATCAGTACATGTCATCCTGACTGTGAGGCTAGCTTTCTGCCCATTAGATCACATTGCCTCCTGATGAAATCATAAGAGTAGTCAAAAATGATTTTTAAAAAGCCCACTTGCTCCACCTCCCTGGTTTGTTGGCTGGTGATAGCATCTATTAACCTTAAAGCCTCATTGGAATGTGAGTTATTATTTGGGAAGGTAAGTAGGATGTTTTCTCAGGTCTTAGAAAATCTTGGGTAGTCTGAATTATTTTTCTAATTGCAATTTGCAGATTACCTTTCCTCCTTTGAGGTCTGATCATTCAAGACCAGTTTTGGGTCTTCCCTAATCTGAGATTTTCAAGAGGCTTAGTTTCCTCAGGTCATTCTTACTTTGGGTCAGGCCTATGAGAATTTTTCCTACAAAGCCCTAGGAAAGGAATCTAAGATTAGGTATGCTTGGGACTTAAATAGACAGGATCCTGTTTGCCCAGGATACTCAAGACTTCCTTATGAGCTAGTGGTTTTCCATGATTACTGGCTCTGTAGTAATTGAAATGAAGTGCCAGGGGCTTGATTAGAAGCAAGTGGTTGGTTGCTTTCTCAATGGAAAAGGACGGAAAGGAGAGATGGGGGGAAGAGAATATAAATCTGAGAAAAAAAGAACATTTAATAGAAAATATAGTCAGTCTTACTTGGAAATATTTGCATGGATACATGAAAATTTGCGTGGATATATGCATCCTTCTACAATAGCCCATCACCTTATACTTACATCTAGTATAGCTAAAATATGAAGTCATAGGATACTCTACCTCCAGGAGGAGTGACTGGGGTACAGGGCACCTTGTGGAGATGAGCTGGTGAGAGAAGTGTGCAGAAGAGATTTCTGTCCTATTGCCCTTTCAATAGAGTCTTCTTTGTCTGCCCCTGCTTGGGTCATCTCTCCTCCTCTGACAAGTCTCATCACATTCTCATTTTAATGAGAATGACTTAGTTTCCTTGCCTGTAAAATGAGTGGATTAGGCCTCTGAGCTCTCTTCCTCCTCTAGGTCTATGAACTTCTGTCCTTCTTGTCTCTCACCATAGGCAGAGGCGTTGTCACCGCACTCCCAGAATATCTTCCCCACGGCAGATGTCCCAGACCATGCCCACTATGCCATTGGTGCTACCATCCTGGTTGTGGGTTTCACAGGAGTGCTGGGGAACCTGCTGGTCATCTACACATTCTGCAGGTACTTTGACCCTGGGTACCCGGGACTTGGGTTCATATTTATCAGGAAGAGTGGAAAGAAAACTTGTGGAATTCTCAAACCGGGGTGTGAAGAAGACTCACTAAAAGCAATGAATAAAACTGGCCAACAGTTGGTAGGGCCAACAGAACTGGAGGGGGGGGGGGCAGAGAGCTTGGGGAAAGCTATACAGAAGCAAATTCAGACTTGATACTATGAGAAATCCTAACAGAGGTGAAATGACATCTCTCTCTGGTGCTATGTCTCCAACAAAGACTAGATGTCCACTCATGGAGTGTATTGTGATGGGAATTATTTCCTAGGCATGAGTTTACTAGATGGCCACTGAGTTCCCTTCCACTTTGGAAATTCTGTGGGGTATCTTAGATTCCTCTGGCTTAGAGCAGGAGTGGCTGTATATCTTCCTTTGGTAGCTGGGGAATCTTTGTTGCCTTTCTCAACTTTTCCCCTTGCATTGTAATTTACTCCAAATACACATACATGCACACACCCTCTGCAGAACCCTTTCAGTCATCCCCTCATCATTCTGTGAAGAACAAATCTCTCAGTCATTTGCCTCCCTTACCTAAGAGGCAGAGAATCATTAAAAAACTGAAGGGGTCTTAGGCAGGACATCCTGAATGGGAAGGGGGCTGAAATGAGAATACAAGAAAGATCAAAAACAATTCTCTGACCCCCAAAGCTGCTGAAGGCCAGCTCTGACCTGAACTTGAGAATGAATCAAATTCTTTCTCATCCCATTGGTGACTGAATCAAATTGCTTTATGCTAAATTTCCCCAAGGTCAGGCCCAACTATTCTAAGAAAGGTCTTTAAGCTGATCTTCTTCCAAGGTTGGACAGCTGTTCTAGTGATATCCCAATGAACTGAACTCTCAGAACTCACTGTTCTGGTTGGCCTTCATTAGACCTCCATTTTCTGGATAACCTATTGGAGCCAAGACCTCCCATGGCCTTTTCTCATGGGAATCCATTCCTACACTGAAACATCAGCGTTCTGGGGAAGGGTGTGGGGAAGTGAAAACATTGTTTTAGAAAGGTCCTGGGGAAAGAGGGGTGAACTTGGGAGTCCCAGGGCCCAAGTGTGAATCTCACATCTCTTACTGTTTCCTATGTGACCTTTGTTCACACCTCTTGGAGACTCATTTTTCTCATCTGTAAAGGAGATCGAAGGAGATGACATTTAAGATTCTTCTAGGTCTAAATCAGCAATCTTTTAATTTTTATTTATTTTTTAAATTAAAAAAATTTTTAATCCTTTTATTTTTACCTTCTTAGTTGTTCATTTTTAACATTTTTCTTTTTAAATTTTGAGTTCCAAATTCTCTCCTTTCCTCTTTCTCACCTCACCCCACCCATTGAGAAGACAAGCAATATGATACCAATTATACAGGTGAAATCATGCAAAACATTTCCATGTAAGCCATATTTTTAAGAAAGAAAGGGAAAAAAGAAAAGTGAGAAAAGTTATATTTTAATTTGCACTCAGAATTCATTAGTTCTCTGCTGAGTGAAGTCAGCAGAACTAAGAAAACATTATATACCTTAACAGCAATATTACATAATGATCAATTATGATAGATTGCTCAGCAATACAGGGATCAAAGATAATTCTAAAAGACTTGTGATGGAAAATGCCCTCCACATCCAGAGAAAGAACTATGGAACCTGCAGGCAGACCAAAGTATACTATTTTCACTTTTAAAAATTTGTTGTATGTTTTTCCTTTATTACTCTTTTTTCCCCTTTTATTCTGATTCTTCTTTTATAACATGATTAATATGGAAATATGCTTAATGTGATTATAAATGTATAATCTATATCAGATTACTCATTATCATGGGGAGGAGAGAGGGAAGGGAGGGAGGGAGAAAAATGTGAAATTGAAAATCTTTTAAGAATTAAATGCTGAAAACTATATTTACATGTAATTTAAAAAATGAAAATAAAAAAGAATTCATTAGTCCTCTCTATGGAAGTAGATAGCATTTTTTCATCATGAGTCCTCTGGAATTGTCTTGGATCGTTGTGTTGATCACAATAGCTGAGTCTTTCATAGGTGATCATCAATGCAGCATGTCTATTATTGTGCACAATAATCTGATTTTTCTCACTTCACTTTACATTAGTTCATATATATCTTGCCATATTTTTCTGAAAGCACCCACCTTGTCATTTCTTGTGGCAAAATAGTGATCCATCACAATCATATCCTATTGCTTGCTCAGTCATTCCCTAATTAATGAGTAGCCCCTCCATTTTCAATTCTTTGCCACAACTAAAAGATCTGCTATAAATATTTTAATTTTTTTTATAACCAGGTTCTTTTCTGTTTTCTTTAATCACTTTGGGATACTGATCTAGAAATGATATTGCTGGGTCAAAGGGAATGGACACCTTTATGTTCTATTGGACCTAATTCCAAATTGTTCTCCAGAATGGTTAGACCACATACTACTCCACCATCAGTTCATTAATATTACTATTTTCCCTCATCCCCTCCAAAGTTGTTTTAATTTACCTTTCTCTAATCAACTGTGATTTAGAACATTTTTATATGACTCTAGATAACTTTAATTTCTTCTTCTGAAAAATGTCTGTTTATATCCTTTGACAGTTTATCAATTGTAGAATTGTTTTCATTTTTATAAATTTAATTTAGATCCATAATGTATATTTGAGAAATGAGGTCTTTTATTAGATAAACTTTCTGTAAAATTTTTTGTTGCTATTGAATTATCTATATTACCTTTTAGTAAACTGTGGTTTCCCTGATTATCCTTTTTTTATGTTATTCATTCATTTCAGACATATTTGACTCTTTGTGATGCCATTTGGAATTTTCATAGCAAAGGTCCCAAAGGAGTTTGCTATTTTCTTCTCTAGCTCATTTTACAGATAAGGAACCTGAGGCAAATAGGGTTAAATGACTTTCCCAGAGTCACACAATTATTAAGTGTCTGACGCCACATTTGAACCTGGAAAGATGTGCCTTCTTGACTCCAGACCTGTCATTATACATGGTACCATCTTACTGAGAATCATCGCTTTTAATTTAATAGTTTTGCTTTTGCTTTGTCTGAGATCATGAATGCTACCTCTTCATATTTGTTTTGTTTCTTTTTAGTTCAGCTGAAACATATTAGATTCAGCTCCAGTCTTTTAAATCTGTATATATCTATCTTTCTGTCTCAAGTGTTTCTGTTATAAATAACATGATAGATTGAAGTTTCTGATCTCCACCATCTGAAATCATCTCTAGAGGCAGGGATGTCTAGTATGCTCTTGCCCTTATCCTGAACAAAGGCAAAGAATCTCCCTTTAAGAAACACCATTGAACGAGAGATTGAGAGTTGGCTTTGTAGATGAAAAATGAAGGAATGAATGAAAAAATACTAATTAAACATTTCCTATGTATCAGATACAGGATTAAGTTGTGGGGATACAATAATATCTAATAAGGGAAATATAGAGAGGGGAAGGGTAAAAGGAAGTTACAGAGAAGTCACCAAGATGGAGATAAGAATCATGGGGCAATTGTTTGATGTATTCTTTCTTTAAAATTTCTCTTAGAACCTCTTCTTTCCATCTGGCAGAACTCATTTCCTTAGTTCAAGTCAACCTTGACACATACCGAAATCCTTCAACCTCTCTGGGTTCTAGGAAACTCTCTGATAATAAGTTGAGAGAAAAAGTTGATCTGCATTGGTAGAGGGATTTTCCTCATTCTGGAATTCCCTACTCAATAAACTCACAGAGCAACTCCCTATCAGCCAGTGACCCAGTGGGTAGAGAGCCAGGTCTGGAATTAGAAAGACTCATATTCATGACTTAAAATGTGGCCTCAGACACTGCTAAGCTATGTGACCCTTAATCTTATTTGCCTCAGTTTTCTCAGCTGTAAAATGAGCTGGAGAAGGAAAAGACAAACCACTCTGGTATCTTTACCAAGAAAATGCCAACTGGAAACCATTATATTGGACATGACTGAAAAACAGCTGAACGATACCAACATGTGTATGCATGTTATCTCCCCCGATGGAATGGAAGCTCCTGAAGGGCAGGGATTGTTTTGTGTTTGTCTTTGTGTCCCCTGTATTTGGCTAAGAAATACTTATTGATTGAAAACACACTTGAATGGGATGTCACTGATGCCTACCATGGCCAGCTGGCTCCCAGACCCAACAAGGTCTCTCTTATCTTATCTATCCATTGATACTCCACTTGGTGTCATGCCCAGCCCCTCCTTTTTTTTTTTTTTTTGCAAGGCAATGGGGTTAAGTGGCTTGCCCAAGGCCACACAGCTAGGTAATTATTAAGTGTCTGAGGCTGGATTTGAACTCAGGTACTCCTGACTCCAGGGCCGGTGCTCTATCCACTGTGCCACCTAGATGCCCCTCAGCCCCTCTTTCATGTGCCAGTTTTATCAGTAAGGTTGGTGAGGATGCCCATCAAACCTGTCAGCTTATCTGGAGTGGGCTCTTGAAGCTCTTTAGTCAAACCTTGCTGAAACATTTCCATTACCATCTCTTCCTGTTAGCTGGCAGGATTCTTTCCGGTTTACCACCACTAATCTCTTAACCTGTTCATGCCTAACACTGACATTGTAGAACTGATAACATGTCTGTGGTTAACTGGAGCATCACTGTCTCCTCTACCTCTAAACCTTGAGATTTTCTGGAGACAGGAAACTAAGTATCATAAGTGGATGGAGAACTGATTTGGAGTCTGGGGGACTTTAGGTTTAACTACTGTGTCTTGAAACAAGCTATGTGACCCCACACACTGTGTGCCTCAGTTTCTTCATCTGTAATAACATTCAAATAGGAATTTAAGGTTTGCAAGGAACTTTGCATATGTTATTTCATTTGACCCTCACAATAATCCTGGGAAGTAGGCACTACTGTGTCACCCCCATGTTACAGATTTACAGAGGAAATTTAGGTTGAAAAAGGTAGTGACTTGCCCAGAGTTATACAGTAGTAAGTATATGTGGCTTCAGTTGAACTCAAGTCTTCCCAAACTCAAGTCCAACACTCTGCTCATTGTGCTACCCAGATGCTCCTTTACACCTTTTCTATCATCTATAAAATAGCAATCTCAATAGCTCCTTCTTTTTGGGACTATTGTAAATACCAAATAGGAAAATATATAAAAATGATTTATAAATCTTAAAACACTATGAAAATGCTGATTATTATCATTATCATTACTATTATTCCCTCCTCCATCAAAGGCACTGCCCAATCAAGGACAACTCCTTCCAACCTCCCCAAAAGCAGGCCCAATCATGCCTAATGGTCTGAGAAACCATTGACTTGGCACTTCCTAAGGACGTCTCACATCTCCTGCTGTCCCTCAGAAGTAGTGAAGGAAATCACCATAAGCTCCTGCCGAGCAGGCAGCAGGGGATAGCCAGTTAACTTAATAGACATAGGGCTAAGCCCCAACCCTCTTGATCTCCTCCTATGGCTTCTGAAATCATTCTCCAAAGTTTGGCACCACTGTGACCAAGTCTTCTAGTGTGAAAGAGAAGCTGACTTTATGATCTGCCCTTTAATAAATGTTTTGAGTTAGAAATGTCATGTGTTGATTTTGTATAGACTTACATGAATCTGTGTTATATACAGTGTTTCTTCCTATAGAACAAAAGTTCATTGAAGAGGAACTTTAATTTTTTTCTTTAAATTCCCAGTAGCAGAGTAGTTGGTCCCTTCATAGGCCTGGCATATTCTACTGGGAGAGATATGAACATATATGAGTATATTAAAAATATAAACTCACTGCCATTAAATCACTGGTATAATTGATAGCACCTTTTTTTTTGAATATCTGGGATTATCCAGTACCCAAGAAGAAGGGGCAATATAATGAGCTGCTCCCCAAATCTGATGACCCCATACCAGGAAGAACAGCAGAGGGAATCCTTTCCCACATCCCGAAGCAGTACCTCCTGTTGCCCATCTTACCAACTTAAGGTTGAAATTTTTTTTCTAAGGCAATGCAGTTAAGTGGCTTGCCCAAGGCCACACAGCTAGGTAATTATTATTAAGTGTCTGAGGTTGGATTTGAACTCAGGTACTCCTGACTCCAGAGCCAGTGCCCCATCCACTGTGCCACCCAGCTGCTCCCAGCTGAAATTTTTTTTTAGGTTTTTTTTTTTAAGTGGCTTGCCCAAGGCCACACAGCTAGGTAATTATTAAGTGTCTGAGACCGGATTTGAACCCAGGTACTCCTGATTCCAAGGCCAATGCTTTATCCACTACGCCACCTAGCCGCCCCCCCAGTTGAAATTTTTTAAAAAGAAATCTAAGGAAGGAAAAAATAAAACCTGAAAACATGGAAACAGACAATTTTATAGAAAACAAGTCTCTTTTTGAAAATGCTTTTATTGCTGTTGTTTGTTTTTAATTAAAATTAAGTTTTCCAATTACATGCAAAAGTAGTTTTTAACATTCATCCTTTTTGTAAGCTTTTGAATTCCACATTTTGCTTCTTTTTTTTTTTTTTTTGAGTGCCACATTTTTCTATCTCCTTCCCTCAAACATCAGATATAAACTGTACAGGTGCAATCATGTTTAACATAGTTCCATACTAGATATCTCTTTTTTACTCTACCCCTACCCGATCAATCAATAAACATTTATTCTACTATCTCAGACTATGAGTCCAGAGAGCTATCTTATATAATAAGAAAGGAAAAAAGTTCAGTAAACCAATCAGCAGATCAAAAAAGTCTGATGTATACAGTATTCCATACCCATGGTCTCTCAGCTATCTGTAAAGAAGTGGAGGAGGAGTTATCTCGTGTCTCATCTTTGGGACCAAGTTGGGCCATTAGGATTTCACAACATTTAGGTTAGCTATTTTGCTGTCGTTTTTCTACTTTCCTCTTATTAGTTATTGTGCATATTATTTTCCTAGTTCTGCATATGTGCCTTTGCATCTGTTTATATAGATCTTTCTAGGCTTCTCTGTATTCAGCAGAGACATTGTTTCTCCCAATGTAATAAAATCCCTTTAGGTTCACATATCACAGTTTGTTTAGCCATTCCCCAATTTATGAGCAGCTACTTTGTTTCCAGGAATACAGATTTCTTCTCTTAATCAATCAGCAGTATTTACTAATTGTCCATGGATCAGGTGCTGGGGATGTAAATGAAACAGTCCCTGGTCTCTCAAGCTTTTATATTCTATCACTAAAGGAAGTAGAATCTAATCACAGATTGACTCAACTGATAATTTTTAGGGACTGATCAAAAATCCCCACAATTCAATGCTAGGACATTGACTTTACCAGTTATTGTGTTTCTTCTTCTCAGGAGGTTGATAGGTCACTAGTCATCCCTGGGGAGAAAGAATGATTTCCACACTTAGTAAGAATAAGTGAAACAGTAATTGTTAGCATTTGCATAGTACTTAAAAGCTTACTTCATAAATTTTATGTATGCACATACATACATATGTGTATATATACATACATGTCCACACACATATATTGATGTCATTTAATCATCTCAACAATCTTGTGAGAAAGCTATTATTTTTTACCCTCATTTACAGATGAGAAAATTGAGGCAGATCAAGGTTAAGTGATATGCTTAGGGTCACAAAGCTAAAAATAGGTGTTTGCAGTTGGATGAACTCAGGTCTTTCTGACTCCAGATCCAGTACTCTATCCATTTCACCATTTAGTTGCCTCTACTTCCCTAGGTAACTTTAATATAATGATAAATATACATTGAATGGTGAGTTTCTTCACTTCCTCCCTCTGAGGATTCATTAACTCAAGGTCTATTAATTTGGGTTTTTAGAAATATTTTGAGTTTAAAAAAGTATATTCTAACATCATCAACAGTTTCCTTTGTAAATTGTATGTGTTTTATGCTATGCATTTAAAAATGTCATTCTGAGATGAGGTTCACAGGCCTGGCCATTTAGAGGGTGTCTAAAACTGGCCTATCCCCCATCTCAAAAAAAAAAAAAGGGAATAATCTTTGCCCAAGTTAGGGTAAAAGACCAATTTTCTACACAGGCTCCAATAATCTGCCTCTCAATAACTTGGCCTCTGCAGGAGCCGCAGCCTTCGCACACCGGCCAACATGTTCATTATCAATCTCGCCATCAGTGACTTCTTCATGTCGTTTACCCAAGCCCCGGTGTTTTTCGCCAACAGCCTTTACAAACGCTGGATCTTTGGAGAGAAAGGTAGGAGAGATCAGTAACTAGAAGATGGTGGGCTTTTCAAGCTTCTTTTGTCTCAATGAGTTAGGTACAAGTTCTGATTAGCCACCATTAAGTGTCTGTGGAGTGGGTGGTATTGTCATGTACATGTTAGGAAAGAGATACAGAACAACCTGAGGATCCTTTGAGTGTCTTGTCCTCCAATCTGAAATGTACAGCTCTACTGCTTCTGACATCACTTTCCAGACTCCTCTACCTCATTTCTCCGGCCCTCACAGCACCATGGCGTCATTGATCATGGAGACCAGAAGGGTCATCAGAATCACCCTAGTTCAACCCTCTCGTTTTCCAAAGGAGGAAACCCAGTACCAGAGAGGACACAGAACTGGAGATGGAAGGGGATGGTGCTCTCATTTTACATATGAGAAACTGTAGCCTAGGACAATTAGGTGGCTATGAGTTGAATTCTTCTATGAGTAGAACTCATATATATACATATATGTCTACACACATATATTGATGCCATTTGATCATCTCAACAATCTTCACTCTCCTACCTAACCATTCTCCCCACTGCTCCACAAATACACTATCATGGTTATTTCCCACTCCTAGAACTTCCTAGAATCCTTTCCCCCTTTTGTACCCATCTGTTCAAATCCTACCTATCTCTCAGACCCAGATCAAGTACCACCTCCTCTAGGAAGGCTTTTGTAGTTGCTCCAAACTCATCTCTACATCTCTGAAGCACTTGGAATCTTTAACACTAACACACACACACACACACACACACACACACACACACACACACACATATCACAGACACCCCTAATTATATTGTGCCTCAGGTTGTTGACTGCTGTAGATTGTAAATTCCTCGAGGCCCAGCATCCTTACAGTATCTTTTAGCCGGCAGGACCCAGAATAAGTGTTCAATAAAGAGGCAGGTTGAGTGGAAAGAACATCTGAATAAGAATCAAAACCTTGAGATCAATCCTTTCCTCCACACCTTCCTAGCCACATGACCTGGAATAAGTGACTGAAGTTCTCTGAGTCTAAGTTTCATTATCTGTAAAATGGAAATTATTTTTCCTACTCTCACACCTCCTACTTCACAGAGTATGTGAGGATCAAATGGGACAGGAAGTGGAAGCAAACATGAAGTATTTTTATCACTAAGAAAAGTGGCTGAGAGGGTGATGGAGGAGAAACAAAGGAGCCAAAGATGGGGAAAACAAACTTTACTATTTTACTTAAGCATGATTTATTTTTTTTAGACTATACTATATTTCTTGCATTCGGGGGTCATTAGAGTAGTACCATAGAAAGAGAATTGGCTTTGGAGTCAAAGAATCCAGATTTCAATTCTTCCCCTGCCACTTCTGTTATCTTGGGCAGGTCTTGAACCTCTCTGAACCTCAGTTTCCCCATTGCTAAAATCAAAAGGGTGAACTCCAAAGATCTCTTCCAGCTCTAAATATATGATCCTTTGAGGTTATGCTCTTCCCCTGATTCCCCTACTGTCAAGCAAAGGTTATGTAATAATAGATGTTTGATCAATGCTATTGATTAATTGTTTGGGAATGGATTTTCTCTATGCATTTACATGTAGGATGTGAATTTTATGCTTTCTGTGGGGCTCTTTTTGGTATCACTTCCATGATAACGCTGATGGTGATCGCTCTGGACCGGTACTTTGTGATCACCCGACCTCTGGCCTCTATTGGTATGATATCAAAAAAGAAGACTGCACTCATCCTCCTTGGAGTCTGGCTGTACTCTCTGACCTGGAGCCTCCCACCTTTCTTTGGATGGAGTTGAGTGTGTTTGCCTAATCTTTTTCTTCCTCAATGTTAGAAGCTGATGAGACATGAAAAGAAGGATTGGTAGAAGAGCAACAAGAAAATATATGCAGGGTGGGTCAGCTAAGAGAAAGGGAAAGATGTCAGCATGATTGCCTTTGTTTCCTACTGATGAACCTTAAAGCTGTATAGCCAGTGGGTAAGATGAAAACATTGAATGGGCCCTTAGTAAAGGGAATGACCTTTGTGGCTTTGTCAGAAATTGGATAGGCTTTTGGTAGAGGTTGAATCATGAAGAAGGCAGCTGAGACTGGGTCTGGTGGATGAAGTATAAGGATAAAAGGGGAATCAGAGGCAGAGCTATTTGAGGAAGACTTAATTATAGGATGTCCTGTTCTCAAGGTAGATGGAGTTTTTAAAACAATCTCTTCTTTGGATCCCCTTCCAAGGTGCCTATGTTCCTGAGGGGCTGCTCACTTCTTGTTCCTGGGATTACACAACCTTCACGCCATCTGTCCGGGCTTACACCATGCTGCTCTTCTGTTTTGTCTTCTTCATTCCCCTGATTATAATCATCTATTGCTACATCTTCATCTTCAGGGCCATTCAGGATACCAACAAGTGAGCTTTCTGGGGCAACCCCTCCCTCCTATGTTCTGGGGAAAGTGGGAGGGAGGATGGGTAGCAAAGGTAATAGATTTGAAGTCAAAGGGTATGTCTTTGAAGCCCCTTCCTGTTCTTTCCTATCTATGTGACTTTGAACAAATTATATTTAGCCTCTCTGGTCTCTATCTGTCACCCTTTCAACTTTAAATATTATGACCTTATTGGTAATCAGTAAGACCACAGATCAAGGCTTTCGTTCATTGATTCATTCATTTTTTGCTCCTTTCTGATACCATTTTTCCATGTTATAAAATTGAAAAAATAAACAGTCCAAGCCCTATTTCATAGGGATGTTGTGAAGACAAATAAAACTGGAGACACAGGTGTTCTCTAAAAATGAAAATCTATTGAGTTTTAAGCTTCTCAGATGAAGGTACCCTTTTACTAATTAAACCAGAAGAGCAGTAGTCCAACCATTTTGTAGCTTTTGGGGATGGTTGCCTTCTTTCAGATGCTCAGAGCCATTCCATTCTAACATTCATACAAAGAGCTGACCAGTTATCATCATTACCTACCTCTCCAGTAAACCCATAACAGCCTTGGGGCTGATGCACTAATCCCAAGGGGTTCTGGGTTAACTATGATTTTCCCATGTTTGTTTCCTAGGGCTGTTCAGAACATTGGAGATAGTGAGAGCACTGCATCCCCAAGGCACTGTCAAAAGTTGAAGAACGAATGGAAGATGGCAAAGATTGCCCTGGTGGTCATTCTACTCTATGTCCTGTCCTGGGCCCCCTATTCAATAGTAGCTCTCGTGGCCTTTGCTGGGTAATTATCTAGCCAGAAAAGTCCCCTAGAGTCAACCTTGCCACCTTTTCTGAGAGCTTAGGTTGTCTCAATAGGAAGGATTGGGCAGTCTGCTAATTCAATATGAGTGCCTCCCTGTTCCACTAATACTGGGTTCACCAGGGTATCGATCAGATAAATAATTGGATTCTGTATTTCTATCACTATGCTAGTGCACAGTGTTATTTCCTCTAGAAAATAAAATTAATGAGCAGGGAGTACTTGTAGTATGCTAATCATGATGCAATGAATAGACTAGTCTGGCATTAGCAAGACCTGGATTCAAAACTCTGCTTGGATACGTAAGTTGTGTGACCTTAAGCAAGTATTAAGCTCTTTTCTCATCCATAAAGTGAAGGAGTTGGATTTGACAGCCTCCAAAGTCCAATTCTGTTATATCTCCGATCCTCTGACATAAAAAAAGGTTTTGATGTATTATGGAGGAATTCTGAGGTTAATGTGCGACTGTATCTCCTTCCCTGGTCCTTACCTCTTTTCAAGCACCTGTAGACAGCAGACACTTGGGTCATTGAAGTAAGCAGAGAACTCAATGGAATGAGCACCTTTGGATTAAAGGCAACAGCCAGGGGATAACACACTGTGGAGTTAGGAAGGCCTGAATTCAAATCAAGTCTTTGATACTTAGTAGCTGTAGGATCCTGGACAAGTCATTTCACCTCTGTTTGCCTCAGTTTTCTCAACTAGAAAATAAAGACAATAATAGCATCTGTCTCCAGACTTACTCTAGAGATAAAATGAGATAATATTTGTAAAATAGCATGCAAACTTTAATGTACTATATAAATATGATATAATACAAAAATAAACATATAAATATTTTATAATAATGTAGCCATTAGCAATTAACAGCCCAGCTGGAAGCTAACACATTCCCCAGGAATCATTATTTCTCCACAAAAGTTCTCCTCCAATGCCTTGCCTGCTATGGAACTCCCAAAGGTTATGCCCGTAGAGCCCAGGTTATGTTCCTAACAATGCAGTACAGTTGCGCATATAGATCTAATCACAGATTATCTGTCTTGTCTACCTCAGCACTGAGACTCATTACCACCAGATGATGAATTTTTCTGGCCCCAGCAATTCATGAAGCCCTTGATCTTGGGCAATTGTAGGAGTGCCTGCCCCAGCAACCTTGGGACTTGTGCAAGAGCTGAAAAGCGTTAGCGCTGTTAACACTTAAGTCCTTTCTACTGTCTGTTTTTTTCTGAGGTTAGCAAAGGAAAATAAGAAAACAAAGCAAAAAGACAATTGCACTGTGTAGATACTATTTTTTTAGGTTTTTGCAAGGCAATGAGGTTAAGTGACTTGCCCAAGGCCACACAGCTTGGTCATTATTAAGTGTCTGAGGCCGGATTTGAACTCAGCTATTCCTGACTCCAGGGCCAGTGCTCTATCCACTGAGCCACCTAGCCGCCCCAAGTGTAGATACTATTTACATTTTTGTTGTTAAAACATTTTCTAGGCATATCTGACTCTGTGATCCCATTTGAGGTTTTCTTGGCAGAGATCCTGGAATGGTTTGCCATTTCCTTCTCCAGCTCATTTTACAGATGAGGAAACTGAGGCAAAGAAGGTGAAATGACTTGCCCAGGGTCACACAGCTAACAATTCCAAGCCTGGTGCTCTATCTCCTGCACTACCCAGCTGCCCACTATTCACATAGGAAGAGTTATTAATCAGTGAAATGGATAACCAAAGACAAGAATGGATTTTTCCAACCAGGATGTTTTACAAGGAGTATGAATTGTACAACCTAGAATAATCCCAGGTTTCAGATGAGTATGCATTAGAAACCATTAATGGAAAGAGGAAATCACCAGAGGAAAGGGGTTGGCATTCCTCCAGCCTCCCTTGCTGATGACCTACCTTCCCCTCTGACTCTCCAACCCTGACACACTTCCACTTGCTTTGGCTTCCTGCTCTCCTGCACTTCCAGTAAGACAAATCAGAGAGATGAATTTTGAGGGGATATATTGGACTAGACAGCTACATCTGAATAAATGGGTCTATATAGCTCTGGCTCCTCCTTCCTCCTAGGTATTCTCACATCCTGACTCCCTATATGAACTCAGTGCCCGCCATCATTGCCAAGGCCTCCGCCATCCACAATCCCATCATCTATGCCATCAGCCACCCCAAGTACAGGTAAACCCAACAGTTCCCCACCCTCTCCTCCTTTCCAAAACTCACTTATAAGTCTTCCCTGTTCTTAATCTATTCTTAATTCTTCCTTCCAGAGTTCCATAGACGCTCTAATCCAGATTTCTTCCTATTTGAACCACTAGGAAATTTGGTTGATCTGAACATCTTTCTTTGTATAAATCTATCTTGCTCTGTTTGGTATATCCTTCAGGAAAGTCTTAGGCATTGAGCCATAGTGTACTACAAATCCTGAGCCAGGATGCACCAATGGACTAGACAGTCTTTATCACTGGGTCGGCAACATCCCTGCTAGCGTCTCCTAGGCCCTTTCCAATTCTCTCGCGGATGCTTATAGAAGTGGGTACGAAATCCTTGCTGCCAAGAGAGATAGGACCCTAACCCTCTGGATAAGCATCTGCAGAGGGAATTCTCTGAACAGATGAGTGCTCTACATGGCGATGGAGGGGCAGCCTGGACATGTTGACAAGGATGACCCAACTTTTCTTCCTTCACACTATTGTGTTTTGTTTTGTTGTTGTTTTTAACAAGACAATGGAGTTAAGTGATTTGCCCAAGGTCCTACAGCTTAGGTAATTATGCCACTAGGCTGAATTTGAACTCAGCTCCTTCTGACTTCAGTACCCTATCCACTGTGCCACCTATCTGCCTCCATCTACACTAATTGTTTTAATGGTATTGGTAACTATCTCCTTGGGATGTGGACCTATTTGTCATGTCAAGGCCAAGGCTTGCTGAATCAACTAAAGTAGGAGATAGTGAGTTGGGAAAATCCATCTATTTATTATGCTATTTTTCCCTTTGAAGGCATAAAAAAATCTTCTATCCATTTTATTTCATTTTAGACACATTCTCAATAAAATGCTCTCCCAATCATGGCTATTTCTTGCCATTCCAAGGTCACCTTGGAATCTTCAGTCATGCAGGATCTACAAAACGATGGTCCTGTACAGGTGGCATAGAGATTTTTTGGTTTGTTTCTTTTTTATCCTGACATTGATCCATTCCTTTCTTCTAGGGATGCTTCTACAGTACTGTGGAAAGAGCACCAAATCAGGGTTTGAGACCAGTCACTTACTACCTATGTGTTTATGTGGTTAAATTGCCTGGCCTTAAATTCTTTTTCTGTAAAATGAGGGAATTGGTCCAAGGGATTTCTGAGGTCTCTTTCAGTTCAAATATTCTGTGATAGTTTCTGAGGTCCCTGCTCTTACCCTGGAAAGAGATGTGATATTATAAAGGAAGGTCTGCTAAGGTGGCATCTCAAGGTCATAGATATCATAGGATTTAAAGCAAAAAATAAAAAAGACCTTAGAGATTACCTAATCCAAGTCCCTTATTTCATAGATAAGGCCCAGATAGTTTGAGTGACTTTCCCATAGTCACATGGCTAGCACGTATGAGAGATAGGATTGGAACCTAGAGCCCCATGTACACCAAGATGCCTTATTGGTCCTATAGAAGGTTGGGGAAAGGAGGGAGAGGGATCTTTTTTCTCACTATTTTAGTATTTTTCAAGTCAGGAAGATCCATGAAGACACAGAGTATAAGTAATTATTTTTCTTCATCACCAGAATGGCCATTGCCCAGAACTTTCCATGCCTTAGGGCCTTGCTTTGTATAAAGCACCCTCGTACTCGATCCTTCAGTAGTTACCGCTTCACCCATCGCTCAACTGTGACCAGCCAGGCGTCTGACATCAGTTGGCAGTCTCAAGGGAGGCGTCAGCTATCCTTGGGTTCTGAGAGCGAAGTTGTAAGTATTCCTGCTGCTCCTTGGGCTAGCTTCCTATACAAGCACTCTGGGGTCTGGCTCTTTCCAAGATCCCCATAGAGAAGGGAGCTTCATCCAGAAATCTTCACTTCCTACCTCTGGCAGCCCAAGTTGACTCAGGATCCCAAAATCTGCCCAAGAGATGAGCTGAACCATTCAATGTGTCCAACCCTTCTGGGCATCAAACCCTGAGCCACAAGTAGAACAGATCAGATAAAGAGAAGCAGTCTATAGACCTGAAAAAACTCATCTATGGTAGAAGAGGTGAGTCTCATCAAAGGCGATAAGACAGCAATAGTCCAAGCCAGATTCTCAATGATTTGATTGTATAGTTCTTGTATTAAGTACTCTGATTTATTCTTAGGAAGAGGAGATCATATTTAGCATATAGATTCCATCAAGAAGACTAGGCCTCAGATAGACTGGGAAGTGTATGTAGAATCTGAATAGACAGAGAGGAGTAGGAAGCAGCATCAGAAAAGATGGGATGCAAACGAATGTGGGGGTATTCAAGACTGATGAGATGACTTTGTTACCTAGAATGCATGCATGCAAGAAGCCAAAGTTAAGGTAGAAGAGGTAGGGCAGGTTAGAATGAATAAATTTTGAATATTGAATTACGAATAAATAGAATGAGCATAAATTTTGGAATAGGGAAATTTATGTGACTTGAGCTAAGTTGTTCTCCCAGACTGAAGAGTTAGGGGTGCATATTGGGCTAAGTCCCTTGGAGGAAGTCTCAGGGTGAGAAGTCCATTCCAGGTCCACCTAGAAATAGGTTAAAATCCAATCAGCCTCAGGAGTGGGAGAACAGGGACCTAGATAAGTTTTCTGAGACATTTCCCAATGTCAGATTTGGGATTAACTTTATATTTGACATTTAAATAAGTTGTTTTGAGGCAATATGATGTACAAAATGATCTATTATATTCTACTCTAATCAGAAAAGACTTGACATCTTGTGTCTGGTTCTTGGTGTCCCATTTAATTAAGGACATTCATAAGATGGACAACATCCAGAGGAGGGTGAGATGCCTTGAGACCCTGCCATCTGAGAATCAGGTTCAGGAAGAAGGAATGTCTAAATTAGAGAAAAAAGACAGAGTGGATGTGACCACTGTCTTTAGGTTTTTAAAAAAACTATCCAAGGGAAGAAGGCTTGGACATCTGTCTTCTGAGTCCAAGGAACTAGGAATAACTGGTATAACTAACAGAGAAGCTCTTTGAAGAGTATATTTGAGGAAAAATTCTTAAGAAAAGCTATCCAAAAAGTAGGTAGTGAGTTCCCCACCACTAAAAAGGCTCATGCAATGGTGGTATGATCACTTATTGATGTTATACCAAAAAAACTCTTCCCCAGAGGGCTTCAGACCTACTAGGGCCATTTTAGGGCCCATTATTGATTTGCAGTTCAAAGCTGAATGACTACAATAGGAAAAATGTGCCTTTGCATTTGTATTAGCTGCTTATCCTCTCCAAGGTATCATTACGCACATTAACTTAATTCAAATTACATAAAGATTGCCACCAAATTCCTTTTTTTTTCAGATTTTATCTTCTCCATTTGACAGATGAAGGGAGGAAGCTCAGAGGAATAAATTGTCCTTCCAAAGCTGCACAGGAAGATCAGATTCAGTGCTCAAGTCCTCTGACCCCAGTCCAGCACTCCACTTTTTCCACTGTACTACCTGACCTCTCTGCTAGCTCATTGAATCATAGAATGTGAGAGTCATCTAGTCCAGCCCCATAGTTTTGCAGAAAAGGAAACTGAGTCCCAAAGGACAGTGACTTGGCCATGGTCTCACAGATAGTTGTTAGCAGAACACTTACTAAGCTTGCACAGGATTAATAAACAGGTGAGCTTGGAGTTTCCGGGTTCAGAAATAGGTGATATGCAGAGAAGAGATACCCACCCGCCATTGCCTTTTAAAAGGAGGGAACAAGATAGAGCCAGGAGGCTCCTTTAACCACCAGCATCCTTCAGTCTTCCTTCCTTCCTCAATTCAGTCTCTTTTTGTTTTTCAGTTGTTGACAAATTGCTCTGAAAATTTCTTTCATACAGATTGAGCTTTTCCTTCTCCCCTGTAGAGTGTAAGCTTCTTGAAGGTAGGGATTGTGCCTCCTTCATGATGTGTATTACCCCCAGGTGTCCTGAATGAAAGACCTCATGCCGAGTGGGGGCCAAATGTCATTAGGCAGCAAATTGATGGTCTCAGGAACAATACTAGCTCCAGTTTGTTCACTGGGCCAGGTTGTGGACTGGGAACTGTGAGCAAGGAAAGGAAATATTCCTGATCAATGGCCATATTATTGGATTTGTAGATTTTAGGTCCTTCTGAGATGGCAAACTCCCTATACTACCTCCTGTCCCAGGTCTTCCAGGATGAGCCAGCTCATTCACCCTACAAATTTATAGCCGCAACTATACACACAGACTTACCCTTCTGCAAACTCAATAAATTCAGACATATGTACACATAATAAATTTACAGAGACATGTAGATTTATTATTCATTCATTCACTCACACACACATACACATGCCTATTAATAGAATCTGAAGTCATGAGGCCTGGGATTTGAATTCTCAAATCTTTCCAGGAAAACCTGGTGAATATTTGAAGGAGCAGAGTGGAGAGAAGAGAGTAGGTCTTGGGATTTTTAGAGGATTCACCAGAATATCTTATAACCAAGCAAAAGAAGGGCTGAGCCAGGAGAGAAGGAAAAGTTTTCTTTCTGTTTTCAAGTTTCCCTTCTTCTTCAAAGAAATAAGGTAGCTTAGAGCCCAAGAGGAAAGTCCAGAGGGATGACTTTTTTTCCTCTTGGGTCCCTTCCAGGGCTGGAGCAACACTAAGGTGGGTGTCGCAAGCCTGACCTTGAGGAACCAAGAGGAGTCCTGCAGGATGGACCAAGAGAGCATGGAAACTGGAGAACTGATGGCCACGGCAAAGGCCAAGGGTGAAAGCTGGGAGACTCTAGCGAAGGTGACTGGGACAACATGCTAACTCTAAGGCCAGACCCAAACTAGGGGAGGGCTAAGAAAAGTGGATACCCAGGTGCAGCAGTTAATTCCCAACTAAATCCATAATTAATAATAATAATAATAATAACCATAAATAGCTGATATTTATCCCAAATTTCTAAGTTTTATAAGTAATTCTCATATAATATCTCACTTGAGCTTTATAATTCCCTGAAATTGATAGAGAACACATTTTTATTATTATATTTCTAATTATATAGATGAGGAAATTGAGTCTTAAGAGAAGTTACACAACTGGCTCAAATTTACATAGATAAATAAAACTGGTAGAACTGGGACTTATGCTCAGGTCTTCAACCAATAAGCATTTATTAAATGCCTACTATGTGTCAGGGTAGGCTCAGAGATTAGATTTCATGATGTTGAATTGGAAATTTCCAAGCAATGGGCCCTGAATTCACTGTACCACCCTGTCTCTGTGGCTCTTGGTCATCTTTTCAGTCACTAGGGCTTTTGACTTTTGCTTTTTTCCCCTTTAGACATTGGAAGAAATTGATGACTTAGCCCTTCTGGAGGTGAGTGTGGGGGCCCCAAACCCTGAAACTGCAAGGTTGCCCCATCTGCCCAGGTTGTTCCTATAATCCAGAGACAGAAAATGCTAGGCTTAGTCATTTGTATGTAATTTCCCCTTCTTGGTTTGTTCTGGGTCAAACTGCAAAGTAGTAGCTCACCCCCATTTCTTGAGGATACGATACCCCAACCTGGAAACCTCAAGATCTCCTGACTGGCCTGAACTAGTAGTAGACCCTTCATTACCTAACTGTGTATCTTCCCTGTAGTTGTGCGAGGAGAATTTACCACTCTCAACTCTCCTATTATTGAGGGGGTTCCCTTGACTTTATTTCATATAAATGACCCCAGGAATCATGGAGCCTGAGGACTCCTCTTCTCTTTGGGGGGAAAGGGGAAGTCAATATTGAGATTCAAGAAAAAATGCTAACTAGAAGCAAGTAAAGTCAGAAGCCAGGCTCTTCTCTGATTCTTTTTTTTTTCTTCTGATTTTTGCAAGGCAATGAGGTTAATTGACTTGCCCAAGGTCTCACAACTAGGAAATTGTTAAGTGACTGAGGCCATAAACTCTTCTCAAGAATAGGCACCAAAGATGAGATTGAAACCCAGGGCTAAAAGAGATTTCAAGCCAAGGTTCACTTGGGGGACTACTGGGGATGTGGATGAAATGACAATTTATCTGACAGCAGATTTATCTGCTTCTTCAAGTCCCATCTGACATATCCAATGTAGGGACAGGCCAGTGAACTTTCTATACTCACTTCTGACTCATGAGACTATTCAGCCAAATATAAATGTTAATTTGCATAGAGCAATCAGAAAAATGTTCTTGTAACACAAAGCAGAGGAACTGGAACATCCAGTCCTGACTTTGGTAAGGAATGCCTGATAGGCTTTAGGCTTCATGCTGCTAGTCAAAAACTCAATAGGGGTAAAGACCGAGGTGGGGGAACCTTCAGTAAATAGTAACAGCAGCTCCATGGCCCCAGGAAAGGGCTGGGATTATGGAGAAGGTCCCAGCTGCCCAGCTGGCCTGCTCCCAACAGTGCTGTTGAAAACTTTGAGGCCCTTAAAGGTTTACATTGAGAAACTCTCTGGAGGGTCTGGTACTCTGGGGAGTCTGGAGGAAATATTTAAAGCCTAAGCTTTTCCCCTCACCCCCACCAGCCCAGAGTACAAGGGGAAACTGTTTAAAGGGTGTAACCTTGGGCCTTCTGCTTGGATCATAGATTTAAAGGAAGGGTTTGTAATCTAGGGTCCAAGCTTTCAAAAAATATTTTGAAGCAATATCTCATTAGAATTGGTTTCTTTCAAAATTCAATCATGGAAAGAGGTGCGGAGACTTCACCAGTCTGCCATGAAGGTTACAAGATTCTGCTCTCCAGTTGGAAGGAACCTCTAGAGGCCATCCACTCCCTTTCCCCTCATTTTTAAGGGTAAGGAAACTGAGGCCCAGAGAGGTTAAGTGATTACCCAAGACAACACAGATGATAAGCCTCAGAGGCAGGATTGGAACCCAGGACCTTCAGAGTCCAGAGCCAGTATACTTGATACTGTGTCTTGCTAAAAACAGTCCTTACTTTTCTTCAAGGAAATGGTCTAAGATACTTTTACTTTTTGACTCAAGACTTTTACCATTTTGCTACTTTGTGAATTCCCCTAATCATTAAATCTGAACTCAAAGTCTCTGAGCCATCTCAGTTTTAGGGGCTCAGAGATCCATTGTACCCATTCCCTAATAACCCACTCCCCAATTACCCACTCTTTTTTCTCCACCCCAGCTATGTTTTGCTATGAACACTCACTCTCCCTTTTTCCCCTTTCATTCACCTGCCTTCAGTCCCTCTAGACCACAGGAATACATTCTCTTGGGTTTATTTACAAGGAAAAAGAGAATATACAAATTCAGAAATATAATACCAGGCTAAAATCACCAGCAAGGCATATGAAAAGGAACTACCCAGTTCCAGACGGGGTGGCACCTACACTTGCTAACTTAATCCTTACCTATAGCTATCAAAGTGCAGTTGGGTTTACAATCCTTATCAGACCAGGAACCCCAAACCAGAATACCTGGTGCCCTCCTGATGTCATATGAGCAGTGCTTCCCCTTCTCCTTCCCAGTTTGGAGATTCACCCATCTGTATTCTCTGGATGGAGCCCATGGGACCAGTTACTCTCTTAGGTTCACTATTCAGTAATCAGGAAGCCTATGATTTATTGGTGAGTGATGAGTGTTCTGCCGTATTGGGCAGTAACTAATAGCTTAGTTAAGTAGATATCTCTCCTTCCTCTGCCCTAAAAAGGGAAGGAACAATTGCATACAACTTTCCAGGTCACTTCATAGACAGAATCATTTTGTCCTCTACAAGTCACTCCAAATTACATACAAGTATCCCTTTCCATACAAGTCATCCAAGAGGGTTTTTGCTCCTTCCATTTTTGGACTATCCTCTATAGGGGAACAATATCTCTTCCTAATGTCTGGTTTCTACCTGCTCTCATTCACCTGCTGCTCAGTTTTAATTATTCCCTGTACATGAAGGACTCCCTCCTTTTCCTAACACCTTTCCCTACCATACTTCTCTGTGTTTAAAAACAAAAAACAAAGAAAGGAAATAGGAGTAACTTCAGTAAAATGGAATAATTTTCTCCCCACAACCTATTTACATTTTAATTGGACTAAGAGTAGGAAGGAGGAAGATAGGGGACTCTGAGGAAAGACTCAAAGGGTGGGATTTCCAGCTCTGCAACAGGTGGCAGGCAGGCAGGGAAGCAGGGGCGACATTCTGAGCAGGGAGACCTTCTCAGTTCACCCTATCTCACCACAGAGGTCAGCTTAGCCAAGTGGGAAGGGGCAGCCCTGCTCGCTCTTCCAATTCTCCAGTTGTTTTACTTTGTGTGCCTTAGGGGAAACCAGCTGCTTGGGTGGGCTTTGGGTCTCCATTTGAACCAATTCCCCACCTGGTAGAGATAGAGTGCTCAGCTTATGTTTGTGTGTCTTTATAGGGGTCTATCTGTACATAAATATAAGTGGTTTTAAAATTAGTGTTAGGTTGTGCATTATCTCATTGTGTTAGGAAGACAAAACAAAAAGAAAAAAGTGCAGGTGGTGGAGGGGCCATCTGGTTCCAAAGCACAAGTTAAGACTAACGCTTGTGAGCAGGTAGCTTAACCCCACTGAACCTCAGTTTCCTCAGCTATAAAATGGAGTTAATAATAATAATACCTAAATTCCCTGCCTTGTCAGATCTTTATGAGGGTCAGAAAAACTCATATCTCTAATTATATAAAGAGCAAGAAGAACATGAATGATTTTCCGGCTCCCACCCCGCCCGCTTCCCCACCACTGCCTCCACCATCTTGGACAAGTTCACCTCCAAGAAGGGCACACAGGGAAAGCTAAATATCAGCTGTATACTTTAACATGCTGTGTGTCTGAGTCCAGGTAGGGCAAGCACGAGGTGACCGTAGCTGAGAGTGTGCGTTAGACTGGGGAGGTCTTTGCCAATGTCCTTACTGTGTAAGATAGTAGAGTGGCTGGGCACCTCCATGTGTGAATCTCACTCTCCTAGTGTTTGGCATGTCCCAAAAAATACTTGGCCCCTATAAAAAGAAGCACAGCTGTCAACCTTCATCTGCCCAGTGAGAGAATGGAACAAGGATCAGGGCGAGAGAAGAATGTATTCTGGGCCACTTGAAATGTCTCATATACAGATCTTCTGACATTAGGCGCCCTGTCTGCCTCCACCAAGCCCTTCTGATGGCCCCTGTGCCTAGGCTCAGTGAACTGAAAGGATTTCCTCAGTCAGCCCTTGAGAAACGATCCAGAGGATGTGGGCTTGAATCCTGCCTCTGTTACTTACTGTCCATGTGAGTTTGGGCAAGATTAACAATAGCTACTTGCTAACATGATGGTTTGCCGAGCACTTCATAGCTCATTTGATGCTTACAACTGCCGTTATTATAATACCCATTTTAGAGATAAGGAAACTAAAGGAAATAGGTGATTTGCCTGTCATTGCACAATTGGTTGATCAGTGTCGGAGGACAGACGCAGACTCCTGCTTTCCTGATTCTGGGTCTGGTGCTCACTCTATCCTTTGGGACACTTAGTTGGCCAAGAAAGTCTCTTAACCACCCTGGCCCTTGGTTTCTTTGTTTGTAAAATAAGGATGTTGGAATAGAGCTCCTCTAGCAAACTTTTCCTGTTCAAAGTGTGTGGTTCTATAATCCCTTTCAGGAAAATAGGCTGATCTTTCTCCCTATCAATCGCTTTTACCTCTGTGAATCTGACTAAAGAGTTAGAGAGGTATAGGTCATTCAGAATAGTGTTGAAGAATCATTCATCTAAACTACATGTCTCTGGTGGTCTTGTCCCTACTTAGAACATGTGATTTCCCAGTTCCTACCCCCTCTTCTTCCCCACCATCTTGAACAAGTTCACCTCCAGACTCTGCTTAGAGTCTTCCAGTAAGAAGGCCCTCAAGGACAGCCTTACAAGGCCATTCATCCTCCCTCTGACAGCACCAGTGCTTAGCAAGGTTTCCCTTCCATTGAGCCAAAATCAGTCTCTCTGTAATTTATCCCTAGTGGTCCTTGTTCTAGTCTCTGAAGCCAAGCAAAACAAGGCTAATCCTCTTTTCCATGACGGCCCTTCTTATATTTGAAGGCAACCATCCTGCTCCCTAGAGACCTTCTTTTCTCCAGACTAAAGAGGCACAGCTTTTTCAACTGATACTCTTTTGGCTTTGTTTCTTGTACCTTTAGAATCCTGGCCACCCTCTTTGGGATACACTCCAAAAATGTGGTGCTCAGAACTGTACACAGGACCTCAGATGGGGTCTGATGAAGGAAGAGGAGAGAGGAACCACTGTCTCCTTTTCCCAGGAACTCTGAGCCCTCTCTGGGTTATGGACTCCAATGGCAATGAGATAAGCCCTATAGAACCTTTCGAAATGTTGTTTTCGAATGCACAAAATAAGCTATGTGGGATTACAAAGGAAGCCAATCAGACTGAAATGTAGTCATTAAGATAATTATTTTTTAAAACCAAGTTCATAGAGCCCAGGTTAAGAATCCTTGGAAATAGTAGACACTATATTTTTGTTGATGTAATCCAAGGTTCCATCAGCTTTTTGGCAGTCAATGTAAATTAATGACTTTATCTTTTAAATAATAAGTGTCGCTTTCAAGATTTGCGAATTCCTTACAAACATTATCTTACCGGAGGCTAATAATAACCTTGCAAGGTGGGCATCGCATGCATTATTATTCCCTTTTTTTCAGATAAGGAAAACGAGACTGAGAGAGGTTACTTGATATGCCCAATGTCACGTAACTAAGGCTGACTTGACCTCAAAGGTGAAGAAAAGAGACTACTTTCTAACCTTACCCTTCACCCATAGAGGGTCCAGAATCCTTATGCATCTGCTTCTGAAATCCCCAAGTCCTTCCCTTTAAAAAGGGCAAGGGGTGGTTCCTCTTGTGGTTCTTCCTTCTCAATGAATCTTTGCTGTTTATTTTCTTTGTTTTTTAATAACAAACTTTATTTATTAATTACAATTGTAGGCAATGAGGTTAAGTGACTTGCCCAAAGTCACACAGCTAGGTAATTATTATGTGTCTCAGCTGAGATTTGATGTTTATTTTCACAGACAGGGACCCTGCTCCCCAGCCTGGATCTTCAATTATGAGTATAATTCTGCACCCTGCCCAGAGGCCATTCATCACTTTGTACTTTTGGTCTTGTGTCCACTTTCTCTGGAAAACACCTAATCCATGAAACCTACTGCATACTCACACATGTAAACCATGAAAATCAAAATCAAAACACCTTAGACATTGCCAAGTATCTTGTGATTCTGCAGCCTCTACCATTCAGGGTAAGGCTGGTAGTTCCTCTCTAGAATAAGATTCTTAAGCTTCTCTCCCAAGCAATATTCACCCTAACATATTTCCAAGGTGACAGAAAAATGGGGATATAGTTTGATCAATTGCTCGCAAGTACAGTTTCTTTATGATACTACTCACTCATTGATGGTTTGCTATAGTTTTGCATATTTGTTGTTTGAAATTAAGCTATTTTAAAAAATGGTGATCACCTAGCCATAAAAACATATGGGTTTAGTTTGGGGTGTTTGAGTCACATCAAAATTATTTGAAATATTACAGTCTTGTTTTTCCTCTATTTCCCCCTCCATGACTAAACAGATCTCACAGATGACAGGGTTAACCTCATGTTTTTATGTGTAATACATATGCATAAATTCTGTGTGTCTGTGGTTGGTTTCCATTATAATTTCTTTAAGTTAATCTGAGTGCTCTCTGGTTCTAATGCATGTTTGATGAAAAAAGTCCCCAAGGGTGGAATGAAATCACTCACCATTGTTTTGTTGTGGGTGGGATGTGGTTGGAGGGAGGATTGGGATTTCATTGCCATAGAGAACTCCCAAGTGAGGAAATCTCCTGTAGCAAAACAGGTTGCCATTTTCTCTGTGATTTACAGCCTTGGATTGGCCTGGAGTAGAGGCGTCATACACGTGGTTGGCAGCCTGTAAAACTCCTGAGTGAAGCTAGAACCAAATTCAAAGATAATTGGGCAATCTGAAAAAAATACAATAGAACTTAGAAAATATTCATAAGAAGTTATCAAAGTCAATATGCAGCCTACAGTGATCCTTTTATAGGGTTTCATGACCAGGTCATGCTCATTAGTCACTGAGCCATGATGGCTCCTCTTGGATGGAGGAGATGTAAAAACAAGACACCCAAGGTCCAACTGATTGTAACAATCAATCTTAGTTTGGGAAAATAGAGAATAGAACTCATTTCTGCCTCTTTGTCCATGAGAGCTAGGGAACCATAGCAGTAGAATGATGTTTGTTGTTCATTCTCAAAGAAGACCATGACATCAGCAGAGGTGATGCCATGGCAAACACATGAACTGGAATTGAGTGAGGGGAAGCTGTGCTAAGTCACCAGCCTCCCTTTCTCCTCTGGAGTCATCCGGGTCCAGTGGCCAGATATGGATTTGGACAACCAGAGATGGCCCTGGATGCAAGGCAATCAGGGTTAAGAGTCTTATCCAAGGTCACGTAGCTAGTAAGTGGCAAGTGTCTGCAGCTGAATTTTAATGCTTGTCCTTCTAACTCCAAGGTCAATGCTCTATCCACCTAGCATGGGACTCAATCCCAGGGTTATGGGTTCAAGCCCCACATTGGGCCAGCAAAGGAGCAGAATATTTCATTCAGTGTTGCATGTGCTCAGTTTTTTTGTCAGTTGGTTTTGCCTAACTGTGTTATTGTAATTGTGTAATTGTTATTATATTACACAATTGTATTGTGTAATTGTTGTTACAAGGGAGGGTTAAATGTGGGGGTGGGGAGGAAATAACTAGTATAATCAAAAATATCAATAAAACTTAAAAAAATCCATGTAACTGTCTGAGTATTAAGCCCAGTGCTTACTCTTGGCCCCCTGCTTTTCTCTTTTTCCCCCTCTTGTTCCTGTTTTTTGGATTCTACCTGGTGAGCACTTGGAGTCAGAGATACATGAGCTGTGTTTGGACAGGGGATCTGAGTTCAACTGAGTCTGATTTCACTGACAGGCAGGTTGGAAACAAGAAGAAATGAGCCACTATTTCTTCTGATCTACCTTAATGGGAGGACCTTCCCTCTGAGATTTCTGCCCATTAATCCTGTCATGATCCTGTTTGTATGAGTTTCTTGCATGTTGTCTCCCTCATTTGACCAAGGGCAAAGATTGTGTTCATCTTTCTTCCTATCCCCACACAGTAGATGCTTAATAAATGATTGTTGACAGATTCGGGCCCCAGAATGATGGGATAGGGGAGCTAACTACCTTTGCACACTCTTTGGGACTTTCTTGGATCTTAGGGCCACAGACACCTGACACCCTGAACAAAATTCAAGCCCATTTCATTCTCCTTCCCTACACATGTGGTATTAAAGGTATTCTACTATCCAATACTTTATGGGACAAAATAAGAGGAGACATCTGAATGTCCCCAAACCAGAAAAATTCTTGTGGTTTGGCGGTAGTGGAGCTAGTCACACCTGTTGGCAGTGGCCCCAGAATTATAGGATTCTAGCTCTAAAGCTAGAAGGGACTTCAAAGGTCATCAATTTATGGGCAAAGAAACTGAGACTGAGGGTGCTGTAAACAGTCACCTAAGTCGTCAGAGTGAGATTTGGATCCAAGGTCCTCTGATCAGCCATGTTGGGGGAAGGATTGCTAAGAAACCCAAGTGAAGAGAAGAGTCTAAAAAGCTCCCAGTCTCCGTTTGGAAGGGAATCACAAGATCATCTACAAGATGTCCCAAGCTCGACATATGCCTGAACATTCCAGTGAAGGGGTCCCCATCCCCTGGAGAAAGTCAGTTCCACTTAGAAAGTCCTGTCTTGGTTTTTTTTTTTAACTTGTCAATCCTGGCATGTTCTACCATCTGTTGTTAGTCCTGGACTCCAGGTCTAAGCAGAATGCCATCTTTTCAACACTGCCTAGTTTTCTCTTCTTCAAGCTTAACATCCTTGATTCCTTCGACCTTTCCCTTAAGACATAATTTCGAATCCCTCAGCACCTAAATCCTCTCCCCTTGGATTATATTCCATTTATCAATAGGAATAGATGTTGGAGTGCTATCACAATACCTTTGGGATCTTTACCAATGCAAATAAGCATCTTCTCTGCAACTTACTGTTCTGGAGGGTAAGCTGGGGCACCAAGCAGGTAAGTGGCCTATCCAAGGCCACTCAGAGGCTGGACTGAATACAGTCCAGAGCTTCTTACCTTCCAGATCAGTACTTCATGATGCCTCTCTTATTGTATCAATGTTCTCCCCTGACTACAGCAATGCTGATGTGATCTGTCCGGAGCAGACCACAGTAAGTCCATTGCTTATCTAGGTCTGAACATACTTAGAATGGATCAGGTCAACAAGAGTTCCATGTAGAGATGAATGATGGAAATAGAATTGTACTAGAAATTGGGGGCCAGGAAATTGGGCAACCTCCTGCTCTTGCCTTAGAATCCTTGAAAAGTCACTTTGCCTTATCCAAGTGTCCATTTCCTCAGCTGGAAGGTGAACAACTCTGCAAAAAGAAATATTTTAGACTTAGTGTTTTCTTTGGTCAATGAGGGAAAAGTGGGGATGTCTTTTTAAGGATTTAGTCATGAAAAAAGGAAAGGAATTTGATATAAAGAGCAGAAAAAAGGAGAAAATCAACAAAGGTATAAATCATCTCGGGGAGTTAAGACAGGGGATGTTAATAGAGTTAAAAGATGACTCATTGAGTCATCATAGGATGCTCCAGAATAATAGCATTCCTACCTTCCTTTCATGCCTGAATCAATCAAAAAAGCAAATATTAAGCACCTATAATGTGCCAGGCACTGGTTGAGTAATTGAGGATATGGAGATTAAAAACAAAACACTCCCTGTCCCCAAGGAGTGAACATTTTATTGAAGAAGACAACTGTGCATATATGAAATCAGAGCATGATAGTTGGGGAAGGAAGGAAGGAAGGAAGGAAGGAAGGAAGGAAGGAAGGAAGGAAGGAAGGAAGGAAGGAAGGAAGGAGGGAGGGAGGGAGGGAAGGAGTGAAGGAGGGAAGGAAGGAAGGAAGGAAGGAAGGAAGGAAGGGAAGAAGGAAGTACAGAAGGAGGGAGAAAGGGAACTAGGGAAATAGGCATTTATAAAGCCCTTCTATGTGAGTAGCATTGTGCCAAGTTCTTTATAAAATATTATCTCATTTAGTTTAACAGCAAAGCTGAGAGGTTGGTATCAGAGGAGAACATGATTGGTGGCATCATGAAGGATACAGAAAAGCTGAGGTTCTAAATGGTAGAAGTGGGCAGAGAGAGCATTCCAGGTATGAGACCAGCTAGTTTGACATAAGTTCTCTGACAAAGAGCAGATGACTCAATCTCTTCAAGCCTCAGTTTCCTCAAATGTAAAAGGGAAAAGTAATCCTTGTGCCACTCTGAGTTGTCATGGGAAAAGTGTTATGTAAACCAAAAAGCCCTTTATGGATATAAATAGTTATTGTTAGCAAGTTCACAAAAAAAGAGATTCCAAGATCTTTGATAAATCATGTCTGTGAAGATGAGTCTTATACCTTTTCAGTGACAGAAACTTAGCAGGTATGATGTAGTCCAAAGACCCATGGGAAAGGAACCAGGAGGTCTGGGATCTACTCTCACCTCTGCCATTTACTCCAAATATGACCTTGGGAAAGTCTCTTAACCCCTGTCTCAGTTTCCTCAATTATAAAATGGGGAGAATAACAGGAGATATATCGCAGATTTGTCATGAGAATCAATGAGATAATATTTTTAAAGTGTCTAGCACATAGTAGGGGGTATATAAAAGCCTATTTCCCTTCCTTTCCTCATCCCCAGGTCCCATGTGCATGGTGTATCTCCTACACTTCTTCCAAATGATAGAACATTCACATCTTGAACATGTCAGGAGGTGATAGGAAGACTGCTGAACATGGGATGAGCTGCTCATGGGACACTGGGATGAATGCTTGACTAGGAACCGCTTGAGCTTTGTTGGGTACCCACAGTTGGCTACCTTACCTGGGATCTACCTTCCATATATAGATTGGATGCATTTTACAAAGGAGAGTTCCAGGACCAAGGAGTTTCTACAACTATTCAAGACACACAAGAGATCCCAGGCATTGTTTCATTGTGATATCTCCTCTGGATCCTGTATCTGGCATCCAAGGATCTTAACATCCAGGTACTTCCTAGATCTACATGCCCACCCCCAGATTCTCTCCTGAGCATCTTCCATTTCAAACCGGATGTCCCATAGACATCTCAAACAAATCTAAAATATAACTCTTTAGTTAACCTTCCTAATCTGTTTCTCTGCTGAATTTTCCTATTTCTGTTGAATGGCCCATCATCCTTGCCCCAATCAACTGTCAAACCTTGTTGTTTCTACTCTTTAACATTTCTGAAATCCACCCCCTTCTCATCTGCTACCTCACTTCAGGTTCTTATTATCTCTGGACTATTACAATAGCTTTCTAATTGAACTCTCTGCTTCAAATTTCTCCCTACTCCAATATAATTGTCCACATATTTGTCAATACTTTCCTAAAGTGTAGATCTGACCATGTTATTCCTTTAATCTATATATGCTAATGACTCCCTATTGACTTTGGATTCATATATAATTTTCTCTTTTTGTTATATAAAATCTTTAAAAATATTTCCAAGCTTATTATACATTTACTTATCTCCATGCACTTTATGATCTCTAGACAAATGATCTTGTTTCTCACCCACAACACTTCATCTCTGAGCCTTGAATTGGCAGTTCCTCAGGTCTGGAATGCCCTCCCTCCTTACCTCCACCTCTGAGAGTCCTTAGTTTCCTTCCAATCTCAATTCAGAGACCCTCTTCTAAATGAAACCTATCCTCATGCTCCATCTCCAACTCTTGTCATTTCCTTTATACACATTATACTTAATCCCATCTGCATTTCTTTCCTCCAGTTACTCCCCCAGCTTTCAGTGCTCTCTTAAAAAAAAATAAACTTATTCTGAATATAACAAATATCATTTTCACATACAAAGAATTTTTAAAAGAGGATTATGTATGAAACCATAAATCTCTTCAGTTATTAGTTCCATCCATGCCTCCAATTGCTTTGCATTTCTTTTACAATTGATGATGATGTTTGTCCTTGTCAGGGAGGTGCTACCATGACAAGCATATGAATTGGAGCCTCACTTTCTCCTCTGGAGTCATCTGGTTCCAGTGGCCAGATATGAATCAGGATAACTGGAGATGACCTTGGATGTGGGGCAATCGGATTTGCCCAAGGTCACACAGCTAGGGGACAGCAGGCCTTATTACATTTATTTTATATATATATGTTGTCTCCTTCCTTCAGTGAAATCTAAACTCCTTCAGCTCAAGGTACAACCCTGTTCTTGCATTATCAGTGTCTGACACTGGAATAAACAATATTGATTGTTTGATTTCTCCTTCAACTCTCTCATCCATTAAACTCTGCTGTAAAAGCTCAAAAGTAGTCTGGCAGAAATTAGGATTGGACCAAGACCTCATACCACATATCTTAACAAGTTTCAAATAGCTACATGACTTATTTGTAAATGCTAATATAAGCAAATCAAAGGAGCAAGGAAGGAGATAATATGAATAGGGGAAAGATCAAGAAACTCCCAGATCATAAACAATTTTGATTATATAAAATGGAAAAGATTTTGCCCCTAAAATGTAGCTTAAAATTAGAAGATAAACAGTGGTTAGAGTGCTTTCTTTAATTTTCTGATAAAATTGATATACAAGCTATATAGGGTACTGATTCAAATATATAAGAACAAGAATCATTCCCCAGTAGATAAATGGTCAAGAAGTTCTCCAAGGAAGAAGCTATGAACAACTATATGAAAAATTCTGCAAATCACTAATAATGAAAGAATGGTGAATTAAAACAACTTTGAGCTTCCACCTCACACTCAGCATGTTCATAGAAATGACAAAAATAGAAAATGACAATCTGGGGGGCTATGGTAGGAGGCACGCTAATTCATTACATACATTAGACTTGTGAGTTGGTCTGGTCATTCTGGTTCTTGGTCATACCCCAAAAGTCACTAAAACCATGTGCAACTTTTGATTCAGTAACATCACTCCTATACATGCCCCCCCCCCCCAAAAAAGAAAGATCATATACATACATATATATATATATATATATATATATATATGTGTGTGTGTGTGTGTGTGTGTGTGTGTGTGTGTGTGTGTGTGTGTGTGTATAAAGACATTGGTAGCAGTACTTTTTGTAATAACAGATTATTAGTTCTAAGAAATTCTGGGATTCCCATACATTAGGGAATGGCCAAATGAATCATGGTATATGAATAATAATGGAACTTTATTTCAATATAAGAAATACATGAAAGGAGAGATTCAGAAAAAAAAAATTTGGGCTACTGTAGAAAATGATGCTTACTTCCATAAGCAGGACTACAATTTATTTATTTATTTATCTGTTTATTTATTTGGGTTTTTGTAAGGTGAATGGGGTTCAGTGGCTTGCCCAAGGCCACACAGCTAGGTAATTATTAAGTGTCTGAGACTGGATTTGAGCCCAGGTACTCCTGACTCCAGGGCCAGTGCTTTATCTACTGTGCCACCTAGCCGCCCCTACAACAATTTATACAGTGACTGTAATGTTACAAAGGAAAACAGCTTTAAAAACTTAAGATCTCTAATCAAAAAATAAACCAATGTAACATCAAAAGATTGATAATGAAGTATACTGCCCACTTTGAGATTTAAAATGATAGACTGGGCCAGCTAGATGATACAGTGAGTAGAGCTCTGGCCCTGGAATAAGGAGAACCTGAGTTCAAATCTGCCTCAAATACTAGCTATGTGACCCAGGCAAGTAGGTAAAAAAGAAATGATAGACTTGAGGTGTAGACTTTTTTTTTCCTTGATTTTGCTTATTTGTTACAATGGAAGATTTTTCTATTGGAAAACTGGGAGAGAGGGGCTAGCAATAGTAATGCCAAAAAGAACATAAATTAAAGAATCAGTGAAGCATTTTTTAAAATGCATAGAAGAGAACAGAAGGAGGTTCAGCAGGAAACAGAGAAGCAGGAAAGCTTTGGAATGAATGTGCTGAATTCTTATGTAATTAAAAAAACTAAGCTGTGGATAATGGAGATTTGTGGTTTCTCACATAATCCTCTTTTAAAAATTCTTTGTATGTGGAAATGATAATGTTTGTTATATTAAGAATAAGAGTTTATTTTTTTTTAAGAGAGTATTGAAAGCTAGGGGAGTAGCTGGAGGAAAGAAATACAGATGAGAGTAAGTATAATGTGTGTAAAGGGAATGACAAGAGATGGAGAGAGAGAATGAGGTCTTGAAAGCCACACAGGATTCACTTCATAATATCTGAGTCAAAGTCATTTATGTTTTTTCAATACTGGGCCACATGAACAGAATGCTGTATCTCTGGGGAAAGCATGAAATTTCACAATTATAAAGTGCAGCATGTTAGCTCTTTGAGAACATGAATTTTAATACAGTCTAGCTTTATGGCTTAAAAAACGTATGCATTTTTAGACCTGTAGCCAGTCATGAACCAATGCAGATTAAGATGGTGAGAATCCTGGCTTTCAATGCAAAGAACTGATCCCAAAGCCAGGGAAGTATATTCATCTCTCAGTGATGACTCCAGACTTAGATCGCAGATGGTGGCTCTAGACTTTATTTAACAATTCTTATGATTTTAGACTCAGAACAGGAGGGTCTTTCAAGGGCCTCCTACTCTTAAATGCTTCTTTCCTTGATAGAGAAACTGAGGTCTGAGGAGGTTAAGTGGATTTCTTCAGATTACAGATGTGGTAGAAACATAAAGGCAGAGTCCCTGGTCATCTTACTTCATGGTCGTTTGTCTTCCTACTAAACCATAGAAGAGGAGGAAAGAGAATGGAATGACTGAAAGAATGATTGAATGAAAAAGAAAGGTTCAATGCTGTGCTAGGCTCTGGGGATAGTGGTGGTGGTGGTGGTGGTGGTGGTGGTGGTGGTGGTGGTAGTAGTAGTAGTAGTAGTAGTAGTAGTAGTAGTAGTAGTAGTAGTGATAGTAATAGTAGTAGTAGGAGTGGTGGGAGTGGTAGTAGTAGTAGTAGTAGAAGTAGTAGTAGTAATAATAGTGATTGTAGTAATAGTAATAGTGATGGTAGTAGTAGTAGTAGTAGTAGTAATAGCAGTAGTAGTAGTAGTAGTAGTAGGAATAGCAGTAGCAGTAGTTGTAATAGTAGTAGTAATGGTAGTAGTGGTAGTAGAGGTAGTAGTGATAGTGATAGTGTAATAATGGTGATGGTGATTTTGTGGAAGTAGTAATGGTGGTGGTAGTGGTGATGGTGGTGGTGGTAGTGGTAGTAGTGGTAGTGATAATAGTGGTAGTAGTAGCAGTGGCAGTAGCGGCAGTAGTAGTAGTAGTAGAAGTGGTAGTGGAAATGGTAGTAGTGTTAGTAGTAGTAGCAGTAGCAGTAGTAGTGGCGGTGGTGGTGGTGGTGGATGTGGTAGTGGTCTGGGGGAATCATGCAGTTGGTAAGTTGAGGCTTGGGACAGGAGTCTGATGTATCCATGCTGGTAACACTGTAGTGATGATATAATGACTGTTTCCAGAGGAAAGTGTTGGCAGAGGTAAGTGGAGGAAGAGGCTTGCTCCATGTGGGGTTGGAAGGGCTGGAGTAGATGGGCAGTATGGTCCAGAGCTGGCCAGAGAGGGGAGCTTAGGTCGTGTGCAACTTTAGCATAGATCATTCCCAGGATGGAGTTCCCAAACAGAATGAATGAACTCCCTCAGAAGGGGGGGTGTTCTCTGGGCCTCTCTTTCTAGAGGCAACTTGGCATAGTGGAGAGGGTCTTGGCCTTGGAGTCAGGAAATCTTAGTTTAAGTGGCAGGTTTAAGGCCTGCCACCGCTTACATGCTCTGGGCCCGGAACAAGCCCTTTAATCTCCATGTGCATCATATAACTTGCCAAGTATTTAACCAGGTAGCATTCTGCTTTGGAGAAAAGAGAACTGGGATATTCCTGGGCAGATGAAACCACAGATCCTTAACATCTGAAGAAGGTCCACTTCCACAGCCGGGTGGAACGAAATACTGTCCAGAATTTAACCCCATTAGATTTCAGATGGTTAAACCTTAGTGTCCTCAGTAATTGGATAAAGATGTTTTGGGCTTTTTTGTCTGTTTGTTTTTAATAAAAATCTCAAGAGACTTTTCCCTGACTCCCCTTCAGGTGGACTGAATTTAGCCCATGGGCCACACATTAGACGTCTCTCCTTTAAGTGATAAAGGGAGAGAGAATCTCTTCCCCATGCCACCAAAAGAGAAATAGGCTTAGGTAAGTGACTTAACACAATGAGATTCCCAATCTTGCTAAGATTCTCTTTTAAGAAAGTGCTTTAAATATGTTAAATTATCTGTTTCTTTCTCTCTATCCCTTCCCTCCCTTTTCTCTGTCTCTTTTCTCTGATTTTCAGTCTTGCCTTCCCTTCTTTTTTTCTCTCTTTTGTTTCTTTCTCTTCCTCCTTCTCTCTCTCTCTCTCTCTCTCTCTCTCTCTCTCTCTCTCTCTCTCTCTCTCTCTGTCTTTCTCTTCCCCCCTCCTCTTTTGATATCACTTTTTCTGTCTTTGTTGTACCTTCCTTTCTTTTCTCACTCTCTTTTGCCCCCTCAGTGTGTCTCTCTCCCCATGTGTCTCTTCTTCCCTCCTTATCTTTCCCTTCCTTCTCCTTTCCTCTTTTCTCTTCCTTTTCTCTCATATATATATATTCATTCACACATGTCTCCCATATATATTCATTCACACACGTGTCAGCAATATATGTGTTATTGTAATTATTATTACACTCTTACATTAAAACTGAGCCTGAAAATCCGGATACCATTTGGGTGAATAGATATTAATGGAGTTAGGAAGAAATGAGAGCCATGGGTAATGGGAGTGCCCCGCTCTTTCTCTCTGTGGGCCCAAGCCCCCGGTTCCTGCTGGGAGGTTAGTGCCACACTGACATCATCCTGTTCGACTCCCCTCTGACATTGTCAGTGACCCTCTTCTAGCTTGGTTGTACAGAGGCCCCTTTCTCCTCTTCCCCTAATGGTCACTCCACCCTCTCCTCTCCCCTCCTGGAGCTTCTCAGGCAGCTGCCCCATAAAACCCTAAAGCAGATGGCCATAGATGGCAATGGGGCTGGGGCCTGTCCCTGGTGCTGACAGAGCCAATGAGACACCCCAGAGGATACGGCTGACTTAACCCTTTTACTGCTGGATTCCTCCCACAAAGGAAGTCTCTCTCGCCTCATCCTAGCTCTCTGCCTCTCCCATGTTGAGTTTCTTTATGTTGGATGTCCAAATCTATTTCTGCTCGATAAAACATTCTGGATCCTAGGATAAGGCCCTCCCTGTGATTACAACTATTAGTCTGTCTGCTTAATGTTGATGGTGTTCTTCTCTCTTCTCCAAACCTGTCTGGAGCCTTCCTCATCTTAATGCCTGTTCTGAGCTCTCCTGACTGTTAGGGACTACCAGTGGATTCTGAATGAAAGAGTGAAAAGATCATTTCCCAAGTGAATGTGCCAAATGCTGCTCTACTAAGGGGGGGGGGGGGGGAGAATGTGAGGGTGGGGGGAATGTACCCGGAAAAATAGGATAGCCCTGCCCTCAGGGAGCCCCCATACTAATGGAGAAGACAACTCACAGAAAAAGATTTCAGTTGGAATTTAGATGACTGTGATGGGGGATGGAGTGGAGTGGGTGTAGGAGGGTGTCCAATCTGCTTAGGAAATGGAAAGCCTAGGAGTATTTGCCTGGGTTCTGATTTCAATTCTGTGACCTTGCGGAAGATCTTTAAATCCTATTTCCTCCTTTCTAAGATAGAAAATGGGGATGATTCTCCCACATTGACTCAAAGAGGACTAGTATAATGAACATTTCTCTAGCTCTTACAATGTTCTAGGCTTCATGCTTTATAGCTATTATTTTGTTTGACTCTCACAACAATCCCAAGGTGTTTTTAATATGCCCATTTTACAGATAGTCAACTAAGGCAAAAAGAAGTTAAGGGTCTTGTCCAGGGTCACATAGCTAGTGAATGTTTGAGATTGAATTTGAACTCAGGTCTTCCCGATTTCAGCCCAGTACTCAATCTATTGTACTACCTAGCTGGTCATCTAGAATGAACTTTGAGTATTGACCCCTGTGGAGAATAGAATCTGTCTTAGACTTTCTTCATTTGTTCATTCATTCATTCAATCATTCAAGAAATGTAGTAAGTGTTGATTGAGAGCCCAAGATGCTTAAGAGTCTAATAATAGACTCCAAGGAGATAAAATTTTGAGAGAAATGTAGCTCAAAGGTTGAGCTTCCTGCAGGAAGCTTCTCCCAATTCCCCACCCTATTATTGCTCCATCCTTCTCAGACAAACTTGTATTTCCATTGTCTTCCAGTAGAATGTGAGCTCCCTGAAAGTAGGAACTATATTTCTTTTTTGTCTGTATCACCAGGGTCAGCGCAGGAACATAGTAGGAGCTTTAGAAGCCCTCCCATTGATAGATTCCTCCTGGGATCTCCATTTTGAGAAGGATTCAGGTCACCCCACTGTTCCTTCAGGACCAGGATTCTAACTTTCCAGATCCCATCAAATGCTCTTGTCCCACCCTAATCTTTTCCAGTTCCCTTTTCTGTGTCTTTCTTCACTGGAATGGAAGCTCCTTGAGGGCAGAGACTATCTCTTTTCACTAGTATTAGCATTCCAAAAGCTTAGCACAGTGCCTGGCCCAAGATGAGCACCTAAAGAATGTTTGTTGCCTTGCCTAGGTTGATTTCTGTTTTTAAATATGATAGCATGACCCCTACCCTTCTAAAGGTTGAGGTCAGATAGCAGCAGCACCGGACCAATCCTCCCTTAATGCCTGGAAAGCACTTTATATAATTAACTCATTTGAACCTCCCCACAGCCTTTTTTTAAAAATTACTTATTTGTTTTTCCAACTACAAGCAACAATAGTTTTCAATCAATTATTTTTTTTGCAAGGTTTTGAGTTTTACATTATTCTCTTTCTCTCCCCCATCCTCCTGAGAGAAAGCATTCTAATATAAGCTCTATATTTATTCATTCATTCATTTATTTATATTTTTTCTTATTTATTTATTTATTCATTCATTCATTTAATTATTTGTTTATTTTTTCATTCATTCATTCATTTATTTATCTATCTATCTAGCTATTCATTCATTCATTCATCCATTTATTTGTTTGTTTGTTTGCTCATCTGTTTATTGGGTGAGAGAAAATTGTAGATTTTATTCATGAATCCTGCAGGATAGGGGTACCTCGCCTAGCATGAGGCACTATAAACTCTATATTTATAATCATGCTAAACATAGATCCATATTGATCACGGTGTTAGAGAAGAATCAAATCCAAATGGAAGAAAGAAAACAGTGAGGAAAAAATGGCATAATGCATAAAATGAAGATAATGAGCTCTGGTCTTCATTTAAACTCCACAGTTCCTTCTTTGGATATGGATGGTATTCTCTATCACTAATCTTTTAAAATCATCTTTGAATGAATAAGTCCATCATAGTTGATCATCCCATGTTGTTGTTAGTGTGTATAATGTTCTGGTTCTGCTCATTTCACACTGCATCAATTCATGCAAGGCTTTTTAGGCTTTTCTGAAGTCCCATCCTTCATGGTTTCTCACAGAACATAGTGTTTCATCCCATACATAAAGCATAATTTGCTTTGTCATTGTCCAATGGATGGGCATTCCCTCAATTTTCAATTCTGTGCTGATATATTAAAAAGAACTGCTATGAATATTTTTGTACATGCCCCACAGAATTTTAAGGGTTGGAGGACCATGGGAAGAGAAGAGGAAGGAGAAGAGAAGAGGAGGAAGTTAAAGAGAGGAAAGGAGAGATAAGGAAAGGGAAGAAGAGAAAGAAGAGGAAGGGAAGGGAAGAAGAGGAAAGGAGAAGAGAGGGGAGGGGAGGAGAAGAGAGGAGAGAGGGGGAAAAGGAGAGATAAGGACAAGGAAGAGGAGAGGGAAGGAAAGAAGAGGGAGGGGAGACGAGAAGGGGGAAGAGAGGAGAGGAAAGGGTAAGAAGAGGAAAAAGGAGGGGGAGAGGAGAGAAGGGAAGAAGTGGGGAAGGGAGGGAAAGAGATGAGAGGAGAGGAAGAAAAGAGGAGAGATCTAAAGGATAGGAGGTGAGGAGAGAAAAATAACTACAATTATTGTCATTTTTAAAATGTAGAAACTTAGACTCAGTCCATTGACAAGGATTTACTTGGCACCTGCTGCATATGGAGCAGTGCACTGGTCACTGGGAGTGCAAAGTGGGCAGTGGAGTGTCCCCCTGCCCTCATAGAGCTTACACTTAGTGGAGGTCATTTGTACTTACATAGCTACAAACAAGAGACACAAGGTAAATCTGAGGATACTTTGAGGGGGCTCAGAGAGATTTAGGGGAGGGTGTTCTCAAGAGATCAAAGCATGGCTCCCTTTGCTGAACCATCCTGTTTCAATAAGGAACATGATTCATCCAACTGGCAGGAACAGAGGTTTGAAGATGGGGTGACACTTGGGCTCTAAAGGATGTATGGAAACCCTACAGGTGAAGGGGGGACACCGCACTGCAGGCCAACAGGGTGCCCAGGGAGTGTGGGAGGGGCAGAGAGCGGAGTAGACCAGGCTGAGAGGGCAGCTGCTACTGGAGGGCAGTGGTGCTCCAACATCAGTCCAGGAACTTTGGACTCCTCTAGGAAGGCAATAAATAATCGATGGATATTTTTTGAGTAGGGAAGATTGTTCTGACAGGGAGACACAAAAGAAGACACCTTCTATTTTCAATTCATAAAATGTGCCAGCCAGAAGAGACCTAAGAAACTACCCAATCCTAACTTCTTTTCACAGAGATGAAATATGAGGACCAAGTGGAATCTCCAGCCAGGAGATCAGCAGAGGCAAGACTTGAACCTAGGATATCTGACACCACATTCAGTACTCTTTCTTCCTTTTGTGTGTGTGAGAGAGGCTGTCAGGATTAAATGACTTGACCAGGATCACACAACTAAGTAAGCATAAAGGATCTGAGACTGAGTTTGAACTTGGGTCCTCCTGATTCCAAAGCCATTTCTCTAACTGCTGCCCCACCTAGCTGCCTCTCAATTGTCTTTCAACCCCATCATAGATTTCCCTCAAATCTTAAAGGAAAGACTTTCAGGCAGTTCCAACCACTGAAGAGCCCAGACTCTCCACAGTTCTGCTCTCCTTTATCCTCCTCTGTTCTCCCCTCCTCTCCCTTCTCTTCTTTGCCCCCTACTCTCTTCTCTCCTCTCCTTTGTCCTTCTCCTTTTCCCTTTGCCTCTCCATCTCCTCTCCAAGAAACAAAGATTTTCTGTCCATCTGACCAGATCCCCAAAGTGACTCCCCACACCCCAAAGAGTAGGGAGTTATTACATTAAAACACTCATTGTGATTATAAATTGTTTGATTCTTTTTTCCGTGTATTACCACTGTCTAGCGTAGAGTGGGTAAATAATCCATTTATGCTGATTGATTTATAGATATTGAAGGCATACTCAAATGGAAGTCCTTTCTTCACCCATCCTGACTTTCCACCCCTGGGAGCTGCTGAATGAACTGATCTCCCCTTCAGTCTGTGGCTCTGGGTAGGTGAGCATAGAGAGAGGTTGAGCTGGAGTTCATTGGAAAGATTTTGGACATGACCAATGCTAGGCTTTGCTTTTTCTTGACTGTGCATATATATTAATAGGATTTTTATTTTCCTTCTTTTTCAGCCTCTGGTGGGTAGGAAGAGTGAGGCAGAAAAAAATAAATGTTCATTAACTGAAAAAAGAAAATTTAAAGGAACAGCTCACCCTCCAACTTTACAGGGGCCACCTTAAGAGTGGTCATCCAGTCATGGTCACTCTCGAGGGAGTGGCATCACCAGGACTGGGGATCCCGTAGAGCCAGTGGGGCTCATAGATTCATCTTGGGAGCGCCAGAGAGGATCTCCTGGAGCTTCAGGTACAGACTCTCTGGGCCAGTAGTCCCTATCCACTGCTGGGTCTTTAATGGGCACCATGGGGTTTCCGGCCCCATCCTCCATCTCCTTCTGAAGCTTCTCTTTTGCCTCTGAGTGTATTCAAAGCTTCCCTGTTATCATTTGCTTTTCCTGCCTGGCCTTGGGGGAGGGCACAGTGGGATATGGTCCAGTACCAGCCAGTGATGGCTCAGGCCAGATCAGGTGGTCCTCTGCCCTCCCGAAGACTAGCTGTGTACTCCCAGTGTTGCTTCCAGCTCAGAGGGGTCCCCAGGATTCCAGGGGGTGAGGCTCAGTGTCCAAACTTAGATCTTGTCCAGCTCTCTCCCTCTTCATCCATGGGAGTATTTCTTTGGGACTGCAGCAGATTGATGAAACTGCCTTTTTTCCCCCCTGAGTCTGTGAGAAGAAGGGGCTATTTTCATTGAGGAAACACTGGCAAGAAAAGACCAGTTCAATAGAGGAAAACCAGGAATGTTTGTGTCCTGAAGCAGACATTCTTCCACTTTTGCATCTTGGAAGATCATCGTGGTCTCTTAGAAACATAGGATTTTGAATTGGAAAGGACCTTGAGGAATATTTGCCCATTCCTTTATTTTAAAGTTGTGTAAAGTGAGTCCCAGAGACAGGAAACAACTTACCCAAGGCCACAAAGGTAATATTTGGTAGAGAAGGAATTTGAAGTATTCTTTCCACTACAGGATGCTAACAGATGCCAACACTAATTTGGTTAATTCCCAGGATTAGTCTTGAGGCCTGCAGGACCTGTGTTATCTCCCCACTGGAATGAAAATTCCTTGAGGTCAAGGACTTTTAGCTTTGCATCACCTCCAAGCAGAATGCCTAGAATATAGCAGGTCTTAAATGCTTGTGGAATGATTGGAGATTAGTGATTTGTTTCATCACTGTCCGTGAAATTATGGAAAATGAAGATTATGGACAACAAGAGAGGTGCCTTAGTATTGGAGAAAGGCAAATGTCCATTATTTTGAGGGGAGGAAGAGAGAGACAGACAGACAGAGAGAGAAAGAGAAGAATCTGTAAACCGTAAACCAGTGAGTTTGATTTAAAGTGCTGGGAAAATTGTAGAACAGAGTATTTTAAAAGCTAGTAAGAGAACACTAAGGGAAGACCTCCCTCCTCCTGCCCCTCCTGCCCCCTCCTTCTTCCTCCTAGCCTCTCCTCCCTCTTCCTGCCCCCTCCAGCCCCCTCCCCTGATTCCTTCTCCTACCCCCCTCCGGCCCCATTGCCTCCTCCCTCCCTGCCACCCATTTCCTGCTGGCAGAATTGGGAGTGGGCAGTTTTAAGACTCCAACACCAGCCCCATTCTGACCAGACCTTGCTACTCTTGGGCATCATTCCATGCCCTTGTTTCCCTTTGGGTCTGAGCTGCCTTGTCATCCATACAAGGCTCTTTTGACCACTCCCCCTTTTCTACCTCACTGGAATTGTTTCCCTTTGTGTCACAGCTCATTTTTCATGGAGAAGAGCCTCTGCTATTTGTGTCTCCCCATACATCATTAAGAGAACAACTCAAGGGGATTCAGGGATCAGCTCTTACCCCAACTTTCCTCCAGATACCATTTCTTTCTTTTTTTAAAATTTAAGGCAGTGGGCTTAAGTGACTTGCCCAAGGCCACACAGCTAGGTAATGATTAAGTGTCTGAGGCCAGATTTAAACCAGGTACTCCTGACTCCAGGGCTGGTGCTCTCTTCTCTGCACCACCTAGCTGCCCCCCAGACATCATTTCTATGACTGGAGCCTTCACTTTGGGGGGAGGGGTGCTGGTGGTGGATGCTCTTTCTAATACAGGGTCATGGAAGCTCCTGGTTTGATTTAGGTCTGGGTCAGAACTTTCTCAGTTGACTAGACCTGGCTATAACCTTGTCCAAGGCTTATTCTCCTGTCCTTATGTCCTGGGAAAGGCCAAGGGACCAGGGGATGGAATTCAGCTTCTGAGTATTTCTGATGTGTGACCAGTAAAGAACTTTACCAGGCCAGGAAGGGGGCAGTGAAAGGTGAATGCCCGAGGATTCAAGAGCGAAGTTTTCAGAAGGGGCCTAGAAGAGTTGCTTTTGTGACAGACTATTGGAAAGGAGGTTCAAGGGAGAGAATCAGGCCGAAGTCACCGCTCCCAGGGACTCTCCAAGGATCTCTGGGCCTAGTTCTCGTATTCATTTGTATGTAGGCTCAATTCACGCATCCCCTCTATGTTAGGTCATCCTCAGCCTCCACTCTCCCCAGCTATTATCCCAAGCCCCACCCCCAATACTTTGTGGTTTTATATATATAAATTTTATATTCATTTATCTAGGTATATATTGTTCTCCCCAAAGACTATAAGCTCCCCGAGGACAGTGACAGTTTTGTTTTTGTCTCTGTATCCGCACTTTAGCTCTGTCTGATATGCCTAATCGGGAGGTATTTAATAAATGTTAGTCCAATGAATGAATGAATGAATGAATGATGGAAGTCCTTTCCTCACAAGACCTCAATTCAGAAATGTCTCATCGCACCATGGAGATGACCCTTCCTCCTTGAAGGAGCTGACATTCTGATCAAGCTTTGGCCAAGTCTTCCCAAGCTAGAAAGCCTCCAAGTCTGGGTCAGGTAATCTGGCCCATGTCTGTCCCCCAAGGGGCAACACTGCTCAGGGTGGGCAGACAGATTCATTCACAGAAGACTGGCCACTGACACAGCCTGACTATTGGGGCAAGGAGGGTTCCTGGACAGACAGACATGCTGTTGGAGCTGGAAGGTCCTGAAGACAGCTGGCGTTCATTTGTTCCAAGGGCCCTATGAGAGACTTGACACATATGATCAGCCCTGTTTTACCAATGGTGAGAAGTGAAGGAACTTGGCCAAGGTCACACATCTAGCGAGTCTGGGTCAAAGTGGGGGACACCAACCCAAACTTTTTGACTCTGGCTTTCCATTCCACCCCGTGGCTCTTAAGCACACCGTCATGGGAGAGGCATGCCAGGACGCCCTGCTCGCTGCCAAAGGGCAGCTAATCAGAGCTCCAAGAACGTGGGCTCCTGTCTCCCTGAGGCTCAACTGCATAGCAACTGAGCAAATGGCATCTGTCTGTCTGTTCCCTACTCCCCCCACCCCAAGGCCTCCCATTCCAAAGGGGGCAGGGGGCCTGCCCGATGGCACAGGCCGTCCTCAAGGTTTCTGTGAGACAGTCAGGTTTTCCAGAACAGCCAGGGCCTGGAAACAGGAATAGCCCTGACCAGGCCCAGCAGAGGGGCTGGTAGGTGTGGCCTTGGCCATAGCCAGGGGCCCTGGCAGGGAGCAGAGTTTGGAGTTACCAGTTTGGGAGGGGAGCGGTGGGGGGGAGGTGCCCCAAACCCAGCCCTTCACCCTGGCTCCAGCCTCACGTAACTGAGAAAGTCTGAGAAGACTTTGTAAACCTGCCATGCCAAGGTGTAGATTGGGCTTTTTCCCTGGAATTCCTTCCTTCCTCCTTTGATTGACCCCACAATAGCCTCTTGTTCCCACATCCTAGGGGCTCCAGGTCTGGGTTCAGCACCCCCACCTTCAGAATCTTTTCCTGTCTTGTTCAGTAATAAAGAATAGCAAACAGGGATTCAGAGAGGGACTTGCCTTAAGTCATTCAGCTAGTAAGTGGAAGAAACAGAATGCCAAGCCAAGCCTTTGGACTCCAGGTCCAGTCCTGCCCTGTCTACTCTTGCATCCTTTCTCACTCTCCCACCCCACCTCTCTTCTTGAAGAGCTGGCACAAACGAACACTATGTCTTTGTCAATGAATGTCCACTTTGGCCATTGGCTTAATATGAAAGTCCCAAGTAATGAGGCAATAGCGAACTGAACTGAGAGTTAAGAAGTCCTGGGTTCAAATCCTGCCTCTGATATCAACTATCTGGTGACTTCAAGGACCTGGTAGAGAGGAGCTCTGGGCATTGGCAAAGAAAGTTTCCTCAGTGGGATGTCCTTGACATTGATGAAATTGCATGACCAATTAAACAAATATCATGGTCATTTATGGATTCTGAGTCTTTTTGTCCCAGTTTGAAATTTTATCCTCATGGCAACCTTGGGAAGTAAGAAGAAGGAAGATTATGACCAATTTATAGATGAGGAAACTGGGGCTCAGAGGTAGCATGGTTTGTTTACATACAGCATGAGATTTCTTTGGAGTCAGAAAATTAGGCTTCAGAGACTATCAGATTGAGTGGCTCTGAGGGCAGCTACCATCTTCAAGGTCCATGGACCTTATGTTTGGGTTGCTGGGCCTGGAGTCAGGAAGACCTGAGCACAAATCTGACCTCAAACTCTTATTCGCTGTGTGATATGGCAAGTCATTTAACCAGTCTACCTCAATTTTCTCATCTATAAAATGAAGATAATAATAGTCATAATACCTACGTCCCAGGGTCATTGTAAGGGTCAACTGACTTGTACTTGCAAAGTGCTTTGCAAATCTTTTTTAAAAAAATTTATTTATTTAGGGCAATGGGATTAAGTGACTTGCCCAAAGTCACACAGCTAGGCAATTATTAAGCATCTGAGGCCAAATTTGAAGTCAGGTCCTCTTGACTCCAGGGCCAGTACTCTATTCACTGTGCCACCTCACTGCCTGCAAATCCTAAAGTGGTAAAAATGGTAGCTTTTACTAAATTATTCTATGCAATTGGGTCATTAAGAGAAGCAGGCAATATGATGGAGTGGAGAAGGAAGAGTGCTGGGTTTAGCAATAGAGGACCTGGATATCTACTACCCACCCTACCACTAATTGGGAGACATTAGGTAAGTCCGAGAATTTAAGTCAAAGAGACTTTAGAGAACATCTGGTACCACCCAACTTTTTTTTAACAAATGAGGAAACTGAGTCACTAAATAGTTCACATTTCCATAGCACCTTAAGTTTTGCATCTTGACATTAGAAGGTAAGCAGTAAAAACTATCATCACCCTCATTTTATGGGTGAGGAAAATGACTTGGTCAGATCTTATTTCACCTTGTGTCCCCTAGCACTTAAGACATGACCTCACACCTAGTTAAGTCCTTAATGAATTAAGTTAAATTAAATTGATTGTGACTAGCAGTGTAACTGTGGGAAAATCACTTCATCTAAGGCTTCATTTCTTCAACTATAAAATGAGGGCAGCTAGAAGGAAGACTCATCTTCCTGAGTTCAATTCTGTCCTGTCATGCATTAGCTGTGTGACTCTGGACAAACCACTTAACCTTGTTTGTCTCAGTTTCCCTATCTGTAAAATAAATGGGAGAAGGAAATGGCAAATCATTCCAATATCTTTGACAAGAAAAATCCAAATAGGGTCATGGAGAGTCAGATATAACTGAGCCACAAAATTACGCCAGTGTTCTTTACTTTATGGTATTCTCCTGAGCAATACATTTTATAAATCTAAATGTGTCATGGAAATATGAATTATTTAGTGGATCTAAATCTCAGTTTCCCATTCTGTAAAATGATTTGGTGGGATTAGATGATATCCAAAGTCCCAGTTTTTTAATCTTAGGATAGGCCTAATATCTCACAATGAGAGGCAACGCAGGCAACTAGATATCCAATCCCTGGACTCATTTCTCCAAGCCTCCTCACTGTCTTCCCCTCTGTGTGTTCCCAATAGAGGTCTCTTTGTATAACCTCAACCCATATCTTTCTCAATTAGCATGTAAGCTCCTTGTCTGCAATCTCTAATACTGGGGAGATTGAGGCTGGTGGATTGATTGAGCTCAGGAGTTCTGAGTTGCAGTGGGGCTAAAGACAAATAGATGTTCACTTTAAATTCAGCACTAATATGATGACACCCACACCCCTTCTCCTTGGGGGAGATCAGGCTGCCTCAGGAGTGGCTAACTGACTCAGCTAAGAAATGGAGCAGATCAAAACTTCTGTGCCTATCAATAGTAAGATTGGACCATAAGGAGTTACTGTACTTTTGACCTAAGTAGAATGAGGAGACCCAAGAACAAAGGGAAAAAAGAAAAAAGGAAGGAAGAAAATGAGAGAGAGAGAGAGAGAGAGAGAGAAGAAAGAAAAGAAAAGAAATCTAGAGAAAGGAAAGGAGAGGAAAAGAAAAGAATGTAAGATTCTTGAGGATAGGGGTCATCTTTTTTATATGTACATCGTCAGAGCCTAGCACAAGGCCTGACTCATAATAAGGGTTTAATAAATGGGTTTTCATTCATTTACTTATGCTTTCAGCACTTTTGAGCTGGAAGGAATCTTTAAGGTCACCGCACTGAACCCCCTCATTTTACAGATTAGGAGACCAAGGCCCAAAGAGTTTAAGTGACTTTCCCAAGGTCATATAGGCAGTAAGAGTAAAGAGCATTCAAAGATGGAGCATTTGGAAATGGAGTTTTGCTCTCAGTAAAGGAGTTGTGCATATCCCTGGAGACCCAGGAAGACTAAACTCACTCAGAAGGCAAAGGGAAGGCTTCCCCCTCTCCCCCCAAAAAAGAGATGGGGGTTGGGGGCAGGGATAAGAATGGCCATTTCCTTCTTCTTTATGTCCTTAGGGCTGGGGCTGGGGGAGCTGGGGCTGGGCTCCCTTCCCTAGGGGCTATATTAGCTGGGTGAGTCATGGAAGCACTTGTATGGAGAGTATTGGGTTACAACCCATTTATGGACTCAGCTGAGTGGAGATATCAGTGTCGACGTTAGTGCTGCCGTCTATTCTTAGGTGACTCTCCAGCTGGGCTGTGCAGGCAAGGCAGACCGGGTGGCTTCCCTGCTGGGGTGGGGAGGGCGGTTGGTATTTCTTTTCTTCCTCACATTGCATCCCAGACTGCTTTCTCCAACCTCCTTTTGTCTACCTCTCCTCTACCAACTTCTCTATTTGTCCTGCAGAGGCTAAGGGTGACCGGTGTACCAGTCTTGGGATGGCTTACAGCGTGACCCTCACAGGCCCAGGTCCCTGGGGCTTCCGTCTCCAGGGGGGCAAGGACTTCAACATGCCACTCACCATCTCTCGGGTGAGTGTCTCAGGGGATACACAGTCTGCTTGGCTTGAACTGAACATAGCTCTGGGACCCAGGGAAGGTACAACTAGATCTTTCCAGCCATAAGGGAGTAAGCTGTCCCTTCAGATGGGAGAGCTACCTACTCATGGTCAAGGGTTGAAGAGCTGGGTACCTTTTTCCCTGGGATGGGGAATGTTGGGGTTGACAAGCAATTGTCAAAGCAGCAGTTCATTGGTATGTTTTGGTGGGGAAAGTGGGTGGCTGAGGAAATGACCACCTTCTGGGGAGCTCAGAGGCTGAGGAGATGTCAACCCTTCTCTGACAATCCAATACTCTGGGTTGATTGCATCATTGACTCTCTCTTAGTTAGGGATTGGTGATTGTGACAGGGTTGAAGGGTGTGTGCCCAACTGCCAAATTGGATGGGTGATGGGTGGATGGAAGGATCACTGAAGATCTTGCTTAAGCCATGGTGAAACAAGAAGCCCTGGTTTTCAACTCCTCTTCATTGGTAAAGCACCTTTCCATTGAGTTTTCCTGAAGCCAATCCAGTGCTCTGACAATTGGGGAGAAACACCTAGATATGAGAGAAGGTGGCAGGTCTTACCAGAGGTAGATCTCCTGCAATCTTATCGAAGATTGGAGGCTCTCTGAGTGTTAGTACCCAATGTTTGGGACTTGAGGGCTCAGTTGTCTAGGCAAGCAGACCCAGAGGGGTCCTGGTCCCATGGCTGAAGCTGGGAAAAAGTCAGCTTGTACTATAGTGGGTTTTTTTCTTCCTAAGAGACTTTTTTCACAGCCAAGTCTTTATTTCTCAATCCCTGTGTTTTAGAGTGAAAGTGAAACATGATCAAGGGAATCAGGTGGCTTAATTGAAGTATGAAATATCTTTTCAGTTTTCCAGGTATTAAAGATGAGAGAGAGAGAGAGAGAGAGAGAGAGAGAGAGAGAGAGAATGAATATCATTTCTTTTATAAATATCCATAACCAATTAATGATTTAGAAGAATGGAAGGGAGAAGAGAGAAAAGGCAAGGAGAGAAAGACAGAGGAGAGGTATTGGAAGAGGAAGAGAGGAGAGACTGGGAAGAGAAGAGAAAAGGATGGAAAGGAAGAGAAGAAAAAAGGGAAGAGGAGGAGAAAAGAAAAGAGAGGAGGAAGAAGAAAGGGAGAGGAATACAAAGAGGGAAGGAAAAGAGAGTAAGAAAAAAGAAGATAGAGAGGAAAAGAAGCAAATGTGAATGAAGAGGGAGAAGAGAGGAGAAAAAGGGAGAAGAGAAAGGAAGGAAGAAGAGTGAGGAGGAGGGAAGAGAAAGAAGAAATGTGAAGAGGGGAAGAGGAGCAAAGAAGGAAAAGAAGAGAAGGGAGGGGAGGGGCAGAGAGGAAGAGATAGAAGAGATGTGAGGAAAGGGAAGAGAAGAAAGGAGAAAAGAAGGAAGAGGAAGAGACAGAAGAGAGGAAGAGAAGAAAAAAGAAGGGAAAGGAGAAGGGAGGAGAGAATAAGGGAGAAGAGAAGGAGAGAGGAGGAGGCAAGAGAGGAAGAGAAAGAAGAAATGTGAGGAGGGAGAAAAGAAGGGTAAAGAAGAAAGAGAAGGGAGGAGAGAAGAAGGGAGAGAAGTGAGGGGAGAGGATGGAGAAGAGAAGGGAAAAGAGGAGAGAGGAAAAGAGCAAAGGAAAGATGTTATTTGGAATAGGCTTTATGAGCACATGGCAGCTCTTGCAGATGATTGCCCAGCTTTGCCAGAAGCTCTGGAATCCAGGCTACCTTTGGACCTCCGTGCTGAGAGATGGACTGTGACAATGAGGGAATCAGGGCCTTGGAAGGAAGACAATCCCTTGTGGCTTAACCATAAAACCAAGAGACCAAAGCAGAGCTTCTGTGAGGGGTCAGTCATTCCCAGTGGCCAAGGGACAGCACTTTCTCATCTCATTCCTGCCTGGGTGGGAGGCCAAGGGGGCTTCTTCTGGACTCTCCCTTCCCAGTATCCTTTGCAAATGGTGATAATAGCCATCAACAACTGACATCCTTCCTCTGCCATCCAAACACTTGAGACAGTCCTTGAGAAGAGTGATGGGTTTTTTTTCCTAAAAAGAGCATCCCTTATCTTAATTCCTAGAGTCTCATGTGAGGGTCTGAAGTGGTGCTGCTTATTCCAGCATTTTTCCCTTTAGTCCTTGAGCCTTGGAGATTAACCCATTTCTTTCTGATTCATCATATTTGCCATCACCTTTTCTTTCCTCTTGATTCCTCTCATTTTTCTTTCTCTGCTATGGCCCCACCAGGGTATGGTTCTCTGACTATCACTCACTCACATTTTGTCCAAAAGGAAAGAAGTTCTGAGGAGTGTAGAGGATGTTAATTTTACACTCAGAAGGGACTTGTGAGACCATCTTCTAGTCTAGCTCCCTTATTTGACACCCAAGGAAATAGGCAAGATTAGTGATATGACTTGTTTAAGGTAATTTGTGAGAACTGGAATTCCAGCTGAGGTCCCAGGCTCCAGCTTGAGCCCCTGTTTACCACATTGTGTTATTAAGTCTGTGAGGGATTATCACAGAAGGGAGGGTTACACTTTTTCTGGCTGGCTCCACAAGGTTCAATTAGAAATAATGGATGAAAGATTTGAGGAGATCAATTTCAAATTTTTTTCAGATTTGGGGAGGGGAGAGACATCCTAACACTCAGATCTGTCCACAAGCTGAACAAACTACCCAAGGAGGGAATGAGTTTCTCCAACATTGTAGGACTGACAACTGATCAGGGATGACAACTGGTGAGGGATGTTCCAAAGGGGAGCCCAGAGCAAGTAGAGTTAGATTAGATGCTCTTTGGGCAGCTCAGAAATGAGGTTGGACCTTTCCCTCAATGCATATCTTATGCAACTAGTTATTTCCAGTTGCCATCTTCCTCTGCCCTATCTTCATTAGAAAGGGAAAGTCTTTTGGGTAGAAACTATGTTTTTGCCACCTCCTTTTGTATCTCTAGCAAGTACTTAATATTCACTTGCAATTCTTGATGGCTTTCAAGATCTCTGATGAATCAAAACCCCACAGTCCTATGTGACTGTGATTCTCAGAAGGCAGACAGGTTGATTTATGAAGGAGGACTCAGCTGCTTTAACACATGGTGACAGCCACCATATTCTAATAGATCACACTCCCTACCCCACCTCAGTCCTTGCTTCACCACTCTCACAGGATTGATTCTCTAGGGTGAAACTCAATCTGCTGAGCCACACCTGTTGATGGGGGAGTTGTTCTCTCTCAAAGGGAAGTCCAAACAGGAAGTCCAGAAGCTTTCTTGGCCCTGAAGATGGGGTCCTGGAGGAGAAAGGGAAGGAAGGAAGATGTTTTCGATTGAGAGTAAGAGGCAATACAGTGAGTTCTCAGAGCAGGATTCCTCAGAAGAGGTTTCAATGGGAATAAGACCTACAGACCAATTGGAAGCACATTTTCCCCTTATGTAATTGTTTTAAAGCAAAGACAAATGGAACTGCTTTTTGTCTTTTCGATGTTCTTTTTCTGAAAGGGAGATTATTGGATCACCATTGTAGACCTGATTAGAGTCCACTGTGTATTCCCTTTGCCCCCTTGATGTAGAAAAAGAGGATGGGAGGGTGTGAGTACCTGTCCAAGGTTACACAACCAGCAAGAGTCTGAGGCAGGATTGAAACTTGTATCTTCCCGATTCCAACCCTTTGCACTTTGTCTCCTAGTTGCTTGCTACAGAAAGGCATCTTGTTTGTTTGGGGTTTTTTTTTTAGGTTTTTGCAAGGCAAATGGGATTAAGTGGCTTGCCCAAGGCCACACAGCTAGGTAATTATTAAGTGTTTGAGACCAGATTTGAACCCAGGTACTCCTGACTCTAGGGCGGGTGCTTTATTCACTACACCACCTAGCTGCCCCTCCACTGCACCACCTAGCTGCCCCCCAGAAAGGCATCTTAAGGCAGAGAATAACCTGGTGTGAAGCCAAGGAGGCTGATGGACTTTGTGAAGAGGGGAAAGGAAAAAGATTGGATAGATTGGGCTGGGGCAAGTCAGAGAGATAGCAACAGGTCTGGGGACTTCTGGGAAGGGATGGGAGTAGGGAGAGAGCAGGAGCAGACCAATCTGAGACTAGCACACCAGAACTGGAGAAAGGGTCAGGGAGCAGGGTTTACAAAAAGGTTAAAATGACATATGAATGTACACTATTTATCAAAATAGTTTTTTTTAAACATGTCCCAATTACATTTTAGTTGGATTCAGTCAGCACTGGGTTGTCAGGGCCCAATGACATTTCTCATCTAGACCAACAATTTAAAGATGGGGAAACTGAGGTCAAGAGAAGGTTAATTTTCCCCAAGTCTAGTAGTAAGTGACAGAGCCAGGATTGGACCCAAGTCCTATGAGTCCAAATCCAATACAATGTCCACTGTACCCATCCTGGGTCCCAGAGGTCTTTCAGAACTGAGACAGATGGCTGACCTCTGGAAGGTGGCACACCCAGACCTAGCCAAGAATGAGAAATTCTCATCCAGTCTCTTGTAATATAACAGGCACCTCCGGGATTAGCTTGCTCAATCCCTGCCAATGGACATAAAGGGAGAAGTTAAATGCTCTCTGAGATTGAATTTTTCTTCTGCAATCCCAGGAAGAGATGCCAAAGGGCGTTCATTCTCCCTTACCTGCTTTATTACTGTAATAAAAATGCATCCCACTAAAACTTTAAGACTCTTTCCTAATAATACTGGGCAAAGGTTATTATCCCCATATTTTGTGAATAAGGAGACCAAGATTCAGAGAATGAAAGGAATTTCATTATATCCACATCAATAGAGTAAGGATTTGAACTTGGGATATTTAGAGTCCAGTTCAAATATTCTTTCAACTATGCCCATTGCCTTCCCAGCTTCCTCTGCCACTTCTCCCTAATGCTAACTTCTTCCCTATGTCTCTGCCTGTCAAGTGGGCACTGTAAATGGTGGGAGCTAGCTGCCCTGGGGCATTGACCTGAATTGGCAGAGTCAACAAATTGTATAAACCAAGTTAATAATGGGAAAGTTTGCTCAGGCCTGGGAAGTGCCAGCTCTCACATCCCATTCCTGGACTGGCAGCAGGTCCCCAGGAAATAAGCCCTCCATGGTGGGAAGCTGGAAGAAAAGATCCATGATCCAGGTAGTCCTTTAGGAATTGCTTGGGACAGGAGAAGTAACACCAAGCCAAGCCCTGAGACCCAGTTCAGAATTTCCTCTGGGATCTTCAGTTTTGGGGACCCATGCCAGAAAGGGGGGGAAAACCCTGTACCTTATCAGTCATAACTTTGAGTATTGTTTGAGACAGTACTGGCCTTTTGGACTCTTTTCCCAAGGTCAGGCAAAGCCTCTCCCCTAGAGAAGCCTAGAAGATAGATCACTGGACACTGAGTCAGGAAGACCATCTTATGATTTGTTATCTGTGTAACTTCTTTTTTTAAAATTTTATTTATTTAAAGCAATGGGGTTAAGTGGCTTGCCCAAGGCCACACAGCTAGGTCATTATTAAGTGCCTGAGGCCAGATTTGAACCCAGGTACTCCTGACTCCAGGGCCGGTGCTTTATCCACTGCATCACCTAGCCACCTCTAATAAATATTTGTTGAATTGAATTAATAATAATAGCATTTATATAACTTAAGGTTTTCTTCTCATTTGAGCTTTACAACCACCCTGGGAGACAGGTGCTATTCTTATTCCCTTTTTACAGATGAGTCTATTCTTTGGGGAAATTGTGAAGGACCTTAAGGTGTTAGATCAAGGTGAGTTATTATTGACAGATAGGTGACAGAGGATGGAGCTCTGGCCTGGTGTCGGGAAGATTCACCTTCATAAATTCAAATCTGGCCTCAGACACTTATTAGTTGTGTGACCCTGGGCAAGTCACTTTACCCTCTTTGCTTCCGTTTCTTCAGTTGTAAAATGAACCTGAGAAGAAATAGCAAACCTCTCCAACCCAGTATCTCTGCCCAGAAAAACCCAAATGGGGTTACAAAGTGTTGAACATGACTAAACAATAATAGCAACAAAGATCTGGTTGAGAAGCACTGCCCCTTAGTTTCCCCTAGCTGGTTTAGAACCATCATCCCAGGATCCTCTCTCTCTCTCTCTCTCTCTCTCTCTCTCTCTCTCTCTCTCTCTCTCTCTCTCCCTCCCTCTCGTCCCTAACCAAGTTTCTTAATGGGTGCTTGCCCTGGGAAGCTAGCCTTACCTCTGGCATAACCAGCCCAGACTGGGAAGTCCATGGTGACACCCCAGAGGGTCCTAGCAAAGGACAGGAGGAGCCATGAGATAGAATCCCTAACTCCTCTTACCTGCTCCCTTCCCCTGAGCAATCCTAGGAAAACTCGGTGATTGATTTTTCTATGATGTTGATTTTTCTAGTTTAATTAAATAAACATTTATTAGAACCTACTATGTATAAGCTGCTGAGGGATACAAAAATAGTTTTGATTCCTTTTTAGTTTGGATTTTTTGGAGCAGATCTGTGATTTCATTGACATGGGAGACTCTCAGTGAGGAAACTCCTAGCAGTGAACGAATACCAAGAATGGCAAATCAAATGAGTTGGATAGGTTCTCACAAATCAGTATACTCCAGAAATTGGGTCTAAACCCAGCTCTTTCTGATTCAGATGTGAGATTTCTAATTATTTTGTGATACTTCCTTTCATAAAAGTAAATATGCAACTTAAAAATAAGGCAGTTAGGATAGAGCTCTAGACTTGGAGTCAGGAAGACCTGAGTTTAAATCCAGTCTTAGTTGTAGGATCTGGGCATGTCACATAACCCATTTGCCTCAGTTTTCTCATCTGTAAAAAAGGAATAAGAAGAGTACCTGCCTTCCAGATCCTTTGTTTTAAGGATCAAATGGACAACTTTTGTAAAACATTGTATAAACTTCGAACAGCTAAAGCCACGCTAGCTATAAATATTTGTTCAATTCAACAAACATTTATTGAGCTTGTTTGTGTTCAGTGTACCATGCAAAACTTTGCAAAGCTATTAAGTTCAAGCACTATACAATCCTTGTGTTCATAGTTAAAACAGGGACCATGCTCTCAAGGCTGGTTGGAGGTGGATAAGTAAATAAGATCAGCATTAATTATAATTTGATAAAGTGCAGAGGAAAGAACAAATCAATCTGAAAAAGTAAAAGAAACCATTTCTAGCTAGGGAAAGAAGAGAAGGTTCCTGGTGGGCTAATATGTGAATTGATCTTTGAAGGAAGAGAAAAATTTCAATAGTTGGGAAAGGGAAGGTGTTCCAGGCAGTTAGCAAAGACATGGAGATCCCTAGAAGACCATAGCTCATTTTAGATGGATAATAGAATCCATTAAATGGAACCATGTGAGGTAGAGTTGGAAAGGAAAGTTCTATTCATTTGGATCAAGGAGAGCCTTGAGTGACAAACAAAGGTGGTCATCTCCTATGTGATGCACTTGGAAGCCACAGACCAAGAGAAATAGCCTCAAAGATAAGGATCCTGGCCAGCTCCTCCAATGTTCCTCAATGTAAACTCTACTCCTTCACCAAATTTCTTCATCCCTTGTAATGGAACCTTTATAAAATTTTTGTAAATTTTTAAAAATTATATAAATATTTTATTTGTTTTCCAATTATATATAATAGTAGTTTCTACCTTTAATTTTTTGGTAAGGTTTTGAATTTTACACTTTTTTCCCCTCCACCTCCCTCCCCCCAAGGCAATCTGATAATCTTTACATTGGTTCCATGCTCTGCATTGATCAAAATTGAGTACGTTGAGAGAGGAAAAATATATCCTTGAGGAAAAAGTAAAATATTAGAGAGAGCAAAATTATGTAGTACATAAGACAACTTTAAAAAAAATTGAAGGTAATAGTCTTTAATCTTTGTTTAAACACCACAGTTGAACCCTTCTTTTTAACAAAGAATCAAAGTCAAGCAAAAACAATCATCTGCCAGTGAGAACAATATTCTGCTCCTTAATTCTCCTCTTTCTGCCAGTCACTCAACCTCTCTTGACCTCAGTTAATCCAATCAAATCAGATAATTGGTGTAAAGTACCTAGCAAAACTGAAAGTCCTACTAGTTAAGATGGTGGGAACAATTCCCCATCTCTAGGACCAGGTTGGGTTATTAGTTAATTGGATTTCAATTCAATTCAATAAATGCCTACTATATTAGGCACTGCTCTAAGTAAGGGCTGAGGATATAAACAGAGGTGACTTTCTTTTAATACTCTTTTTGCTTCCATGACTATAGTCAGAGTGAATGTCATCCTCCTGGTTCTGCTCACTTCACCCTGCATCTGTTCCTATGCTCTTCCCATGTTTCTCTGAAATCCTTATTTTTTTTTTATTGTAGAATAATATTCTATCACACCCCTATTCCCCAGTTTCTGGATCCCTATTCTATGCCCAGTTATTGTTACTAAAAAAAAAAAAGTACTATTGGGAACAATCTGATTTTTCATGGGATGTTTCTTTCTAACTTTGTCCTCCTTTGGGGTTTGGGGAGGTGGGTCTGGATCCAATTTTTGGAGTTAGGTCCAAACTGTGAGAGGCCAAGGGGTGTGGATATTTGGGTCTATTTTCTTGCATCATTCCAATTTATTTTCTAGAACAATCTGTCCCTTACTGTCTTGTTCACAGCTGTCATTATTCTTTTTGTTCATAAGTATCCAGGCCTCCCCATTACAAAAGGGCTTTGGAGAGAAGGAACCTCCTCTCCCAGCTGCAACCCCCTCTTTCTCCACCCACTTGCTCCCAGGCTCCCAGAACAACATCCATGCTAGGCCCCCACATGGTAACCTAATCACCAAAGTAGCCCTGCCTGGGGCTCCCTCAGCACATTCCTGGCACGTCTGAGCAGCCAGAGATAGCCAATGACCTCACACAGGGTCTCAGCAGGAACAGATCATGTTAGCCCCATGTTCCCACTGTGGGGTCGAGAAGTAGAGATGGGAGGTTAGGACCTGAGCTAGGCAGAGGGAAGAATGTCTTGGCTTAGTGCCTGAATTAATGATTTGGTACAGGACTGTCTTTCTGGGGTCCTGTACAGAGACTGAGTGATGATTGGGGTGACCTCCCAAGCTTCCAAGCAGAGCTTTGCCAAGGTGTCAGAGATGAAGGTGAGCCTGGACAGCTGGGAGCCTTTGCTTCTTCTCTGGCCTTTTAGAGTCTCATTTTGGTCTCTGGGATGGAAAGGGTGGGCCAGATTTTTTGGGGTGAGGTTCCAGAGGGTTCCCTGAGGGAATCTGGCTTTCCTTCTTTACCCAGGAGACACTTGTAGCCTCAAGAGCTCTATTGAAATTACTCCATTTCTCAGGGCACTTGGGGCTGGAACTAAATTTATTCTTCCAACTAATGTCCAGATCCAGCAACCACCAGGGCAATGGACTCAGGAGAGAGCAGAGTTGAGGCATTACCAAGGCTAAAGCAGGTTCCTTCACTAAAATTCAGTCTGAAGCAGGAGGCGGATTCCAATGAAACAGGGAGAGAAAAGGAGACCAAAGAGCCACAAGTAGTGTGCTGGGTAGGGTCACCAAACCATGGAATGTATAAATCAGAGTAGAACCTTAGGAGTGGCAATGAGATTGAATAAACCCATTGGTTCAACCAAATAGGATGAAATTTAGTGGGAATAAATTTAAAGCATATTCAGGTTAAAAACAATTCTTAAGGAGCAGCTGGCATAGTGAATAGAGCACCAGCCTTGGAGTCAGTAGATCCTGAGTTTAAATCCGGCCTCAGACACTTACTAATTACCTAACTGTGTGGCCTTGGGCAAGTCACTTTACCCCATTTCCTTTCCAAAACAAACAAAAAAAATTCTTTGTTTTTTTATTTTACATTTTGCAAGGCCATGGGGTTAAGTGGCTTGCCCAAGGCTACACAGCTAGGTAATTATTAAGTGTCTGAAGTCAGATTTGAACTCAGAAACTCCTGACTCCAGGGCCGGTGCTCTATCCACTGTGCCACCTAGCTGCCCCCCCCAAGAAAAACCCAATTCTTAAGGTCAAAATGGGAGAGACCTGACTAGTCAGCATACTTTTCTAAAAAGATTTTATGGTTGGGCAGTAGAGGGAACAGCTTGGGGACTAAAACTTCAACAGAAGTCAACAATATGGTATGACAACCAGAGTAGCTTGTCTGATGAAAAGAATTGTACAGCAGGGTTGCTTGGTATTCTGCCCTGGTCAGACCCCATTTGAGTATCTAAAAGGTCCTAATGAGTCACTGCCATTTTGGAAAGGCATCACTCACTTGGAGCACCACCAAAAGAAAGGAAAGAGAAGGGCAATGGGTTTCATGCTCTAGGAAAATTGGATGGAGTAACTAGGGGTGTTTAGCCCAGAGAAGGAAAGACACAATGGGGCTGGGGGAGGTGGGGTGCTGGACTATGATTATAGTCTTCAATGAGGTGGTGTGATGTAAAGGAAAGAGAACAGTCAAAGGGACAAAAAAAGGTTTTATATACATATTACTGTGCTTAACAGAAGCTGAGGGAGAGAGAATAGGAGTTTCTTAGTAGCAGTAGCAGCAGCAGCTACTACCATCAGGGAATAAGTAGTATAAAGAAAGGTATAGGAACATGAGAGTTTATTTGGGGTTCATGTTTCCCCAAAGCAGGTTAGCTTCCCAAAGGGACACAGACCTTTCTACTGTAACTTACTTCTTGTAAGAACATAAACATAAACACTCCAGCTCCCCGGGCCTCAGTTTCCCCATCTGTAAAATGACTGTTGGCCTCTGAGGTCTCTTCTAGCTCCAAAGCTATGATTGAGCCCACTATGAGTTGAGAAGAATTTATTAAGGATTTGTTAGTGAGCATGTCAAGACACGAAGTATTATTCTTGGTGCTATTCTATGAAGGAAGGAGAAGACATTTTCAGCTTGATCCTGAGAGAGAGCAGAACTGGAAGCAATGTGTAGAAGTTACAAAAATAAAAAATAAAACAAAACGACAAATTTAGGCTTGAGATCAGGAAAAGCTTCCTCACACTCAGAGAAACCCAAATGGAGCATGGGGATGGGGCCACCTCCTTGAGAGGAAAGGAGTTCTCCGTCTTCTTCTCAAGCCAAAGTTGGTCTGCTGTGGTGGAGTGGAGATTCTCCTTTAAGATAGGGTAGACTGGATGACCTTGGAGCTTTCTTCCACCTTAGAGATCCCACAATTCTGCCCTACAATTTCAGGTAGCTCTCAATTTGCCAGATTGGCTTCATCCTGGACTCTGACTCAACTGGGGCTTCAATGTAAATGAAATCTCTTATTTCTAACACTTTTTCATTCTTCTCAACAACCTGATGAAGGAGATGAAACATTATTAGCCCTATTTTAGAGATGAGAAAATTGAGGCTCATTAATTTTCCCAGGGTTAGTTGTTTCAATTGTGTCTGATTTTTTGAGATCCCATTTGGGGTCTTGGCACAAATGCCGGAGTGGTTTGCCATTTCCTTCTCCATCTCATTTTATAGATGAGGTAAGCAGGGTGAAGTGACTTACCCAGGGTCACACAACTGGTAGTTGTCCAAGGCTAGGTTTGAACTCAGGAAGATGAGTTTGAAATGTTCCTGATCCCAAAGCCAGTGTCCAATGCAAAGACAGATTCTGGGTCATTCCATACTCAAAGTTAGCCGTTCTTTCCGCTTCTGCAGGTTGCCTCCCTGAGTCCAGATGGCAAATAAGGAACGGATGACAAACCCTTCGTGATTCAGTACAGTAACAACAACAGCAATAATAATAGCCAGCATTTCTAGAGGCCTTTAAGGTTTTCAGAACACTTTGTGTACTCTTTGTTAGTCAGTCAATAAACATTTATGCCATGCTTACCGTGCCCAGGGGCTATGCTACTTACACAGAGGCCTATGGGTGGCATTACAATGCACAGGGCAGTGAGCCTGGAGTCAGGAAGATCTGAGTTCAAATTCAGCCTCAGACACTCCCTAGTTTGATGACCCTGGACAAGTCATTTCACCTCTGCTGCTTTTGTTTCCTTATCTCTAAAATGGGGATAAAAAAAAAAGAATACTTTCCTCCCAGGATTCTGGTGAAGATCAAATGAGATAATAATTGTGAAGTCATTTGCTCAGAGTCTCTTACATAGTAGGTTGGTTGTTGTTTAGTTATTTCAGTCATGTTTGACTCTTCATGACCCCATTTGGGGTTTTCTTGGCAAAGATACTGGAGGGTTTGCCATTTCCCTTCTCTAGCTCATTTTGCAGATAAGGAATTGAGGCACACAGGGTCAAATGACTAGGCCAGAGTCACAAGGCTAGTGAGTGTCTGAGACTGATGAGTCTTACAGATTCCAAACCCAATACTCCATTCAAAGACAGATAAAATATAATCCTTGATCCCAAGGAGCTCCCAGTCTAATAGGGGAGATGTGGATCTCATCATCTTTGAGAATTACTATAACCAAAAATCTATTTCTCTCCAATCACCCAATGACTGGTCACTGATGAGCTTCTAAAACATTGTTAGACTGACCCTGGACAACAGACTTGGGGCCTATCACCAGATTGGTCTTCTAGATCTTCCCAAAAATCTGTGAGAGCCCCAGGAGACATCGCCACACCAGAAAGCTACATGTGGTGGGAGACAAGGGAAAAGATCCAAGATCTGGAGTCAGAAGGCCTAGGTTCTAATCCTGCGACAAATAACCTAACTTCTTTAGATCTTAACTTTTACCTCTAAAGTAGAGAGACTGGACTAGTCAGATGCTAAATTCCCTTCTGATTGCAAATCTGTGACCCCAAGAGAGGCAGATATGTTATGTGATAGGGTGATGGCCTTCGGGAAACTTGAGTTTGAATCCTGTCTCAGAAACTCAGTAGTTGGAGCTGACTAAAACCAAATGTTAAGCTAATTGTTAACTTTTCAGTGTGAGCATTCACATCTTGGAGATTGGCCAGTGGGGCTTGATTGATTCTTTTGTGGATTGTCTAGACTTAAGCAAATGATGGTGAAAATGAGAATAATGCAGCTTGTCGTTATTCATCTCCAGTTTTGATTAAACTTTATAAGTGTAAAGGGGCAGCTAGGTGGCGCAGTGCATAAAGCACCGGCCCTGGAGTCAGGAGGACCTGGGTTCAAATCCGGTCTCAGACACTTACTAATTACCTAGCTGTGTGGCCTTGGGCAAGCCACTTAACCCCATTTGCCTTGCAAAAACCTAAAAAAAAAAAAACTTTATAAGTGTAGGGTGAGAACTTTTTCCTTTTGAAAAGCTGGTTGTAAAATATTAGCACATTCCAGAGTGTTCTGACCTTAGACAAGTTCAATCTTGGTTAACTTCCTTGTCTCCATCTAAATCCATTCTCTCACCTGATTTTTATGGGGATCCTATGAGGAAGGCAGGGCCAAGGGATTTAGTAGGAAGAAGTTGGAGCTAGAAGAGCTTGGGGTTAAGAATTCCTCCTCCTTAAATTAGCTAATGATCATGGACCAACTCACTTGGTTCCCTCATCTATAAAAATGGAGATGTTAATTGATCCCTTGGCTAATCATCCCACAAAGCTGCTGTCAGGATTAAATAATATCATATATTGTGTCTACTCCTTAAAGGGTTAGATAAATATCATGCCCATGTTACAGATGAAGAAATAAAGGTCATAGGGTCCAAGAGTCATAGAGTCTATGGTCATATGTCCAAGAAATAAAGGTTATGGAGTCCAAGAGTCTCACAGAGTAAGAGAGTGATGGAATGAGGACTGAAAGCCTGTTATTCTTGCTCCAAGGCTAGGTGGCTTTCTCAACCAGACCACACTGATGTTCTAATCGTTCAACAAATATTTCCCAGACATCTGCTGCAGGCATAGCACTGGTCTATGCTTTGGGGAAGTTTCAAAGTTTAGATAAGGTATGGCCTCTCCATTTGTGGGCTTCAAGACATCATAAACCCAGAGAACTCTCATCCGCAACAATGTGTGACACGGGTCTCGGGGTGGTGCAAACACAGTCTTCTGTGTCAACATTGGGGGGATATAAGTCTTTACCAACTAGAAGGAAAGGCATCCTGGGGGGGTGGAAGTTAGTGTGAGGTGGCAAAAAATGGGCATCAAGACTGGCAGTGGGAGAGTATTCCAAGCATAGAAATGACAGGAAGTAGAAATGGAGCAGACAGAGGGGGCAACTGTCAGGAAGGAACCTGATTTTGATAGACGGATCAAATAAAGATTGTCAGAAATGATGAGGATGTGAAATGAAGCTGTAGAGAGCCTTGAATGCCAGGCTAAGGAGCTTGGATTATATCTGAACTGCTAATCCTGTTCTAGGCTTGGGTTTGCTCATCTCCATCCTAATACCAACATTGGCCCCATTGATCAAGCTAACCCCTCCACCTTATTAGCTTTTAATAAACATTAACATTCTGAGAAACAATGCTCTGAGGAAGTTTCTGTTAATATTTCCATTTTTGCAATGGGGAGATGAGATGAGACAGAGAGAGAGAGATTAAGTGACTTATCCAGGATCACATAGGTAGGAGGGATCTGAGGCAGATTTTATTTTTAACTTTCTATTTGTTTATTTTTCTGAGGCAGAATGTTAACCCAGGTCTTCCTTGCTCCAAATTCAGATCTATCCATTTCACCAGGCTACCTCTTGGTCTGCACAGATATCTGGTTGCTTACATTGAGCCATAATACCCCCATGGTCAGGTCCAGGTGGCTCAGTCACCATGGGGTATTTGGAGCAAGTACTGGATGGCCCAAAGTGTCAAATTCTTTAAGACCCCATGATGGAGGAGGGAATGGGAAGGGGATCCAGTTTTTCTGGCCAAGCAACTCCATAGATCCAGTGTACCAGCTCCCATCTCTGCTGCTGCCCAGCCTCCTGGGCTGACATCAGCTGTGTTCTTGGCCTGACCTTGTGGGCCCAGGAAAGCTAATGACACCTCTTCTGGGAGCTGTCCAACCTCAGCTCCAGCCCTATGGTGAAAGGTTGGATTCTCAACTGTGGGCCCCCCTACTCAGTAATTTATAATTGCTGATAGGGTGGGATATGGGCACTCAGTAGAGGGGGAAGGGTCGCTCTACAAAGAGGGGTTTGAAGGGAATAGCTTTATTTATCTCTCAACAGGTGCAACTGTAATGGGAGCTGGGCTACTCCCCCCCACCTTCAGCTGCCCCATTTGTCCTCCTCTCCAGTCCCTTCCCTCCTTGGGTCTCAGGGGTTGGGATAAGGAGACCAATTGCTCAGTGGCAGTCCCTGTCCTTTCTCTCGATCAGTGGGGCTGATCAAAAGAGAATAGAAGGCTAGTGTCATTGAATGGGGAAAGGGGGACCTACAAAGACCAGTCATTCAATAGGTACCATGGAGAGAGCTCATCTTTTGTGAGTTAAAAAAAAAACCAGAGGATTTAGTTCAATCATCTCATTAGAGCCATGAGGAAACCAGAGAGGCGGCATGATGGTTCATACAATGGCAAATGTATTCAATTTTCAAGCTAGAGGACATGGGCATGAATCCAGGCTTCCTCACTCCATGGCTGAACCTCTCTGGACTTTGTAAAATCAGGAGGTTGGACCAGGTGACCTCTCTAGCACCTTCCACCTTTCAATTCATGATCCTATGATGACTAGAGGGAGACCAGGCCATCAGGGAATAGGTAGATCAAAGTTATCCCACAGGGGTGGCCTTTAATGAACTTCCAGAGGGTTCAATCCTCTACTCTGCTCAGCACTTTAATCAGTGACTTAGAGGAGAGCCAAAGTGATCAAGTCAAAATGGACCAGTGATGCTAAACTGGAAGGAACAATGAACATGGTCTGAAATGGAATCAAGTTAAAAGGACAGGTTTAAAAAAGCCAACTTCCTGAGAGTGAAATGGGAGTGTGGGCCACATAGCAGTTCTCCTTTCTATCCGATTTGGGAGTTTTAGAGAATTGTCAGCTCATGACAAATCAGAACTGGGACCTGGAATCCAAGAAAACACATGAGGATGGAACGATGCTTGGTGTCTGGGACAAAAGATGGGGTGGTCTTGCTCTACTGTCAGATCCTGTTCCAGTTGGACCTCTCGGGCTAATCCTGGGCAGCATGGTTTAGGAAGGACATTGATAAGATGAACCCTTTCCAGAAAAGGGTGAACAAGATGGTGAGCCGTGTCATTTGATGATAAAGCAAAAGAACCAGGAGTGTTTATCTTAGAGAACATAAGATTGGAGGGGAGGGATATGATACTTGTCCTCAAATAGCTTACAGATGGCCCTATAAAAAGGATTAGACTTTTTTTAGTTTGACCCTGGTTGGGGAGGAGTTCCAACTAAGTATCAATATGTAGAAGTTGTAGAACCCAAGTTTTTGATATGATTAAAAAAAACCAAGCAAATAACAAACTTCTTAACAACAATGTTTGTCTAAGCGTGAAATGGGCAATGTCGTGGGCTGAGTCCCCCGCCATTGGAGGTACTCTGGTAGAGGACTACTTTTCTGGATGTTTTAGCAGCGATCCCCGGGCTCATAGGGGCCTGAGTGGATGCTCTGTGTGGTCTCTTCCAGTTGTTCCGTCCTATGAGCCTTTGACCCTGTCTATTCTGGGGAAGGCTGTGCTAGACATTCCTGGAATTTCCCAACAAGAATCCTGCCTGTGTGTTTTGTTTCTGGTGCTACCTAGAGATGATGACAGACAGTGTCTGTTTATAGCAAGGCCCTGAAGGTCAGAAATATAGACTGGGATGGAGGTGCAGGGCCCAGGTCTGAATGACCCTTCTCCTGCATGGTGAGTGTCGATATGGCTGTCTCTACTTGCTTAGCAAGGCAAAGGTAATCTCACATTTCAGATGTGGGGGGACCACATTCACTGGCCCCGCAGTACAATCTTGCTCTAAGGAAGCATTTTCTGAAATCCCCTTCCTTCCTGGAGGAGGACTCTTCAGGGAGACCCCATTTTACTAGGGGAACAGTAAGGGAATATCTAGTTTCAGATTCTGTGATCTGTGAACTTTTTAAAAAATATTTTGAAAGCTGCATATGAATATAATTGATTTTCTTTATAATCCTATGCATTTTATTGCTACCTTTAAAGACATTATTCTGAGAATGGGTCCATAGGCTTACCAGACGCTGCCCCAGGGATCTGTGACTCACACAAAATAGGCTAAGAACCCTGATCTAATGGACATGAACTACTGGAGATTGAAGACAAATAACAGGAAAGCAAATGAAGCCTCCTAGGAAAGGGATCTGTGGCCCAGAGAGTAAATAGCAAGCAGTTGCCCATCAGACTGGGGTTTTTAGACTAAATAACTCCAATAGGGAGGCAGAAATTAGAAGAAATTCACAGCAAAGATGCCTTTTCCCCGGAGTCCAGTTTTTCTAAACCCAATCTTCAAAAACCACACCATTTGCTGTGCACAAAAATGAAACCATTCTCCTATGAGTAGGAGACATAGATACAAATACATCAATACAGCATATATAAAAAACAAATGCAAAATTAATGGGGAGTACACAGAACAGTTTTCAAAACTGGCTACAGATACTTCTTAGTTGTGAGACCTTGGGCAAGTCACTTTACTCTTTTGCCTTGGTTTCCTCAACTGTAAAATGAGCTGGAGAAGGAGATGGCAAACCACCCCAGAATATGTGCCAAGAAAACTCCACATGGGATCACAAAATCTTGAAATCGACTGAACAACAACAAATAATTCTGAATTTCTGGAGATGTTCTGATTCCAGTTCCCATCCTGGCCATAGGACTGGTAAAATCTCTTTTATCTTAGTTGAACTGAGCCAAGGATGGATTTTTTTTTCCTAAGGCTCTTATAAGAAGGAAAAGCAAAGGGAGAGGTAGAGAAACAAAAACAAGAAAAACAATGAATTCACAGCACCCTGCTTGCACATATTCAATATTTCTAGCTTGGCCTGCCTGGCTTGTTTGACTGGACTTATGGGGTGAGGCTAGGGACAGGCCAGTCCTTCCTTGCCCCAGTCCACTCTGGATTGGATGCTAGACCAAGCAAAGATGACTCCAAAATACTATCTTTGGGTTAAAAAATGAACTGCCCAAGTGCAAAATGGAATCAACATAGTCAAACACCAGTTTCTGATTCCAGAATCTTCCTAATTAGTCCCTGCATACAACCTTTTCTCTCTCTCTCTCTTACCCCTCCTCTGCATATATGCCAAGTTGATATTCCAAAATTTCACATCTGACTATGTCACTGCCCTGCCCAGGAAATTTCAATGACTCCAGATTTCCTATCATGATGTAAGTACCTCAAGTCTTTGAGAGAGAGAGAGAGATGGAGTGATAGTTAGAGAACTCCCTTTCCAGTTGGGAAGATCTGGGTTTAAGTCCCATCTCTGAAACATGCTGATGATGTTACTTAGCCACTCAATACTCTAGGCACATCTCTAAGGCAAGGTTCTTAAACTGAGGCCCACAAACTCCCTGACACCCCCAGGGGTCTGATGAGGGCAAATATAGCTTTATTTTTACTCATTTCTCATTGAAATTTAACATTTCCTTCCATTATGATTTTTTAAGAAAAAAAGTTATTCTGAGAAAGGTCCACAGTTCTCCTTAGACTGTCAAAGGGGCCCATGGTTCACAAAGTTTTGATTATAAGTTGCAGAAAAAGTCATAACTTGTATTAGCGGAGGTTCTTCCCTCACCTGGGAGTCCCTCTATACTAATGAAGCTATAGTTAGATTTCCCATCTCTCTTGGCATTTAAAATCCTTCACAATCTGTCATTGGGCTGCCTTCTTAGTCTTCTTGGCTCACCCCTTCCAGGTCAAGACATGGGCAACCTTTCCATGGATCCACCCTTCCACAGGGCCTACCTCCCATGGTTAAAATATCGTCTCTCTTAACCACTATTTCTGGGAAATCTTAACTCCATTCAAGTCACTGAATTGTTCTTTCCTATCAGGAACTTGGGCTAATTCCCTTCGCCAGTTATTAGTATCCCATCCCCATAATTTTGTATTCATTTTGTGCAAAATTCTCTATTGACTTATTTGTATGCATGTCTTTTACATGCCTTCTATGTGACAGATACTGTGTTAAGTTGTAGGGGTACAAAGAAAAGCAGAAAGCACCCCAGTAACAATCAGATGATTTGAACGCACAGTAAGAGAAGGGTGTTCCTTTGTAAACATCATCCATCGGCATTCTCCTCCATCTTCCCTGCCCTCAGTAGTAATTCCCAATCCTGTCTCCACCCATGAAATTATTCAGCCTCTAGACCAAACCTGGAGCCTTTGAACCAACCCAGGCCCTTGACCTTGACCCAGAACTAGGCAATTGCCTAGACCTTAGCACTCAGTCCTAACCCAGAGTCTCATCTAGACTTGAGTTTCCCCCCCCAAATCCGGCCTTGTCCAAATCTTGACCTGCCCCTGAGCTTGACCTGTACTTTGATCACTTCCACCCTAGATCCAGAATTAGAACTTTGACCCTAAAGGCCGACTACATTCTGACTTGGGCCTAGTGCCTGGTCCAGTCCTTGACCTGGACCTATAGGGGCAGTACCCGGGCACTTCATTGACCTTCTATCTCACTGTCCATTGTTTTTTTAAATCATTTCCCAAGAGGTCCACAGCCAGAAGTTACCGAAGACCCCAGGGAATCTAACCTGTTAGTGCTGTAGAAAGGGAAATGGGGTCAGAGAGGATAAATAACCTGCTCAGTATCAGCAGCAGAGTGAAAACTAGATGACAGTCCCTGGAACACACTTTTAGATTATCTTAAAGCACAAAAGCAACCCATGGGCCCCAATTAAATTAACCACTAACTGAACTCCTCCAAAGAACTCTGCACCTGCATTGGGCTGGGATGACCAGGGAAAGTCATAGGCCTGGGTCCAAATCTTAGAACCAGAAGGCACCTTAAGGACCAGCATATCCTTCAATGCCCCACTTTACAGATGAGGAAACTGAGGACCAGAGAGATGAAGTCGCTTGCCCAACAGAGGTAATAAGAACTATGTGAGACGGTGAATATAAAGAAATTCTTCCCAATTATTAGATCTATCCAAAAGTAGACTGAGCTGCCTTCTCCTTGTTTGAAGTCTTCACACAGATACTGGATGACCTGTCAGGAATGGAGACTTGGTCAGACAGTTGTTAATGGTCAGTCCTATCTGACTCTTCAGGACCCCATTAGGGGTTTTCTTGGCAAAGATACTAGAGTGCTTTTCCATTTCCTTCTCCAGTTTATTTAACAAATGAGGAAACTGAGCCAAAAGGGTGAAATGACTTGTCCAGGGTCACACAGCTAGGCAGTGTCTAAGGCTGGATTTGAATTCAGGTCTTCTTGCCTAGATACATAGATCAGACAGAGATTGGTGAGACAGTCTCTGAGGTCCCTTCCTCCTCTGAGTGTCTCTGATTCTAAGTAAAATCCACTTTACTGTCACTGACTCATTTCTGACAGGACTGTGAGTTTTCTAGAGACAGGATATATTTGAGTGGGGGATGGGAGGGCCATGTGGGAGCGGGTGTAGGTTCTTGGTGTGGGTGTGTGAGAGTCTGGGAAGGGGACTGTCTAGGAGAATGAGTATGGGGGTGTTGGAGTGCTCTGTGAGCGTGTGAACATAGGAAAGTGTGACTGTGTGGGTGTGTGAACATGGTGGGTGCGAGCATCTGGTGGCTGGGACAGTCACAGAATCAAGAACTCGAGAATGTCACAGTTTCTATGTTTCCATCAAGAAACTTAGAGATTGCCCTATCTAACCAGTGACACCGGGAAATGTTTAACAGTTGACTCTCCTTTCGATGGAATCTGCATTATTCATACTCTTCCCATCGCTTTCTTAAGTCTAGACAAACAACAAATCGATAAATCAAGGCATAATGGATAGAATTTCCCAGTTTTCAGAGGGGTAAATATTCATCTGAAAATTTAACAATTCATTTTCCTATGCCAGTAAGAGTTGACTCCGAAGAATCCCTGAATTCATCCCTCTCATCTTCCCGATGATAAATCTGAGACCCTTAAGAGATTCATCTATGACCATGAATCATAAGTGACCAAAGGGAAAATTGTGATTCTGTAAAAAGAACACCTTTTACAGAGGAGAGGGTCTGACTGCCCATCTTCCCTCTGATATTTACTATATGACCTTGTACAAGTCATTCCCCCACCATGGACCTTGAGTTATTAAGCTATAAAGTGAAGGGGTCGGACTCCCAGGTGATATGAAAAGGTAACTAAGGATCTCCTTGCCCAGGACCTGGGACCTGTTCTGTGATGAAGAGGCCTCTTTCCTGGTACTCTTGGAATTCTTCCTGCTTGCCGGGTGATTCCTTGGCTTGTCCACCCCCCCCCCACCGAGATCCCCCATTACCAGAGAAGAGCCACAGTTTTTGCTCTCAGACATAGGGTCTTCAAGAAGAGAAGTCTAATGATTAATGGTCTGGGAACTTGGAGACACGATTCCAACTCAGACCACGGTCAGCTGGAGTCTGTGGTTAAATTTCAGGAATTTATGATTTGTTATTTATTATACTGTTAGCTCTATTTCAATATAATTGGCTTTCTCTGTCATTCCATGTATTTTATTTGATACATCTAAAAATCTGATTCTTAGAAAAGCCTTAGAGGATTCACCAGGCTGCCATGGGAATCCAGGATACAAAAAAGGCAAGATGGGCCTTCCCAGGTCTGAGTTTTTAGAATTCTGTGACACAGATCTTTGTGAAATCTCTTTACAGGACCTGATACTAACAAGAACTAGTATTTATATAGTGTGGTGCAAATATTATCTCATTGATCCTCACACAACCCTGGGAGATAGGTCATATTATTAGCTCCATTTTAAAAAAAAATTGATTTAAGGCAATAGGGTTAAGTGACTTGCCCAAGGCTATACAGCTAGGTAATTATTAAGTGTCTGAGGTTGGATTTGAACTCAGGTCCTCCTGACTCCAGGGCTAGTGCTTTATCCACTGCGCCACCTAGCCGCCCTTATTAGCACCACTGTATGTACAGTTGAGGAAAACTGAAGCAAGTAGAGGCTTAGTGATTTACCCAATCTCACACAGCTGGTAAGGGTCAGAGGCTGGATTTGAATTCAGATCTTTCCTGTTCCAGGTCCAGCTTGCTATCTACCAAGCCATTTCGTTTTCCCCTAGCCCCTTGCCCCAGGATCGTATATCTAAAGTTGAAAGGGAGCTGGGGTTCTCTAATCCTATGTTTTACAAACGAGAAAATCAAGTTGCAGAGCTGAGTGATTTGCCCATGGTTCCACCCTATGGATCATGAGCATTGCCAACCTTTATTCTCCTTGCTCATTTCCCCATCTTCCTCACTGACCCCCTTTACTCATCCCATCTCTGTTCCCCTTGCTTCACTGTACCTCTCCAGCCTATCCTATCACTGAGCCTCTATTCGTCCTGAGGAACCTCCATCCATCCATCTATCCATCCATCCTTCCATCCATCATAAATCAATAATCTATCATTTATTAAGAGTCCTCTATGTGGCAGACATCACAACACAAAGATACAAAGATAAAGGGGACATAGTCCCTGTTCTCAAAGAGCTTACATTCTCAATAAATGTTGATTGACTGGCATTCTAATGTGAGGAACATTTCTGAGAAGGAAGACCGAATGCACAGGTATAGTTCTATACACTTCAAAAGCCCCTGCAAGGTAACCTCTGTGATAACACCTCATTGAACCCCTACCCTAGAGGTGGCCAGTGACACCCCAGTACAAAGAGGTGGACCTGGAGTCAGGAAGACCTAGGTTCAAATCAGACCTCAGACATTTTCTAGCTGTTTGACTCTGGGCAAGTCACTTACCTTTTGTCTGCCTCAGTTTCCTCCTCTGTAAAATGGGAATAATGATGGTGCCTGCCTCCCAGAGTTGTTGCAGGTATCAAATGAGACAATAATTATAAAGAGCCTGGCAAATAATAAGCCCATCTCAATGTTAACTGAGATTTGTTTAAAATCATCTTTAAAATAAGGGTAATAAGAACAGCAGCGTCCCAGGGTTATCATGAGGTCCAAATGAGATAATATTTGGAAAGCACAGTCTCTGGCACCTGGCATGAGATTCATAAATGTTAACTATTATTGTCATGATCTTTCAAATGCAGAGACTATCACTCATTTCCCAAGAGCTTCAAATGATATACTATTAGAAACATTCTCATCACTGTGTTGAGTATCCAGCCAGTAATTAATTACACCTTGTTTCTCTTCTTTCTTTCCTTCCCCATCCTATCTCTGAGTGCTCCTCCCGCTGGAAACCTTCCCTTCTCACCCCACTGAACCCCAAGGCCTCCTCTCCGTCTCAGAGTCATTCCCATTGTGAGCCTCACTATAAGGTTCCTGGCTCCTGGATCTGCTTCAGAGACTGCTAGTGGGACTCACTAGTGGTGCTCACTAGTGGACAAAATAAAAACCCAAACATCATGTGCATGCAATGATCCTTTCAACACCCTTGCAAACCTCACGAAAAACAGTGTGGCTTAATAGAGTTCTGGACCTTATCAGGAGATCTAGATTCAAATCCTTCCTCCTACATTTATCAGCTATAGGACCTGGGTATTATTGTCTCCGAACTGCAGTTTCCCCATCTGTAAAATGAGGGAGTAGAGCTGGGGGGGGGGGGGGGGGGACATCTGGAGTCCAAGCCCTTGAGCTGTCCTGGATTTTGCTATAACCTGATTTTATTGGTCTGAAGAGGAAAAATGTGGATGGAGTGTGAGCTAACACCACCACCACCACTTCCAGGGCTGGATCAGGGGGCCCTCCTAGAGTGGCTGAGCATTTGGGGCCCGACCCCCCGCCTCTCTAGGTCTGTTGGAGGCTTGTACAGTGTTGGGGCTGAGGAGAATGTCTCACTGCCTATAAATACTCAGCTAAGTCAAAAAGTAGGTTATAAATAGGGCTCTGGGGGCTTGTGTCCCTTCCAGGAAAATTCTTTACTCGTTGGTACCAAGGAGAGGTTGGGCTTACCCCCAACCTCCAACCCAGTGGTTAGAACCAAATGGGGGGATGGAAATCACAGACCCTCAGAACTGGAAAGAGAAGAATTAAGTGGTCCTTCAGCCCTATCTAGACCCCCCTTTATATGATCTCTGACAAATGGGGGGTCCAGTCTCCACTCAAAGACCTCCAGAGATGGGCAGCTCACTACCTTCCAAGGCAGCCCACTTCATCTTGGGATGGCCATCATTATTAGGAAGTTTTTCCATAATGTGAGCCAACATCTACTTCTGCACATTCTATCAGTTAAGGCAAGTCTGGGCCCTGTGGTTTAAAAGGGCTGAGTTTTCTGTGGGAAGAGTGGAGTTGGAAGACACTGGTTCAAGTCCCTGTTCTGATATAGGAATTGGGGCAAACTGGGCCACTTCTGTGGGGCTCAGTTTTCTCTTTTGTATAGTGAGTGACTTCAGAAATTCTTCCAGGACCCAATCAATGATTCCATGATTGATTTCTCTTCTCACAACCCACAACAGTGGTCTTCTCTTGGTTCAGGCCCCATGGCCTTCAGTTATGGCCCAGAATGATGGTCTTTAAAAGGGGCCTTCTGGTGGTCACTTGTGGGTATTTCAGAAGAAATAAAGAGACAAGGATAGATGAGTAGCCCAACATCAACAGAGCTCCTCCCTACAGAAAAACAATGAGGAACTATGGTGGTGGGAATGACCATGGCAAGGAGGAGGGTTCAACAGGACTTGGCCACTGAGAAATAGGGGAGAGTCTGCTGAAGGTCGAAGGAAGGACAAGTGGCTAGAACCAGTTGTTAATTTTTTTTGGTGTGTGAACTTTCACCTCTGAGCTGCTATAAAAGCCACAAATCAGGTCATGATTTATTGTTTTGTTGTTTACACATAGAAAATGATGGAGAAAATGTAGATAGCACAGTGTTCCTTCTTTTCTCTTCCCGCCTCCCCACTCCCCTCCTCAAGTTGGTTGTTAAACATTTATCAGCACATAAAAGGGTCAAATTCTAAATTGGGGGTCTAGATGATGAATGGAATTAGAAAAGTCAGGAGGAGATGTGGATTGTGTAAGATGTTAATTTTCCTAGGTCTACTCTGCCCTGATAGAAATGTCAGTGGTTTTCTTCTCCTCCTTTATGAACTCCAAAGGTCCTCACTTTCATTCTCTGAATAGTTAGTGGTGTTTACTGCGGCCTTTGCTGAATGAATTGCAGCTGGATTGTACAGGTCAATGGATGGCAGGGTCTTTGATCTAGATGAATAACATGGCACAATGGACTCAGTTCTGCACTCAAATGGCAGTTTACTATTCGGTCGTGTCTGACTCTCTGTGACCCTGTGTGGAGTTTTTTGGCAAAGATACTGGAGTGACTTGTCTTTAGCTCATTTTGCAGATTAAGAAACTAATTTAAACAGAGTAAGTGCCCTGCTCAGGGTCAACCAACTGGTAAGTATCCAAGGCCAGATTTGAACTCAGGAAGATGAGTTTTTCTGACTCCAGTCTCCACACTCTATCCACTGGGCCACTTAGCATCTGGGTTCAATGGATCCAAACTTCTGCCTCTTATCATCTCAGGCAAATCAGTAAATGTTTCTGGGTTTTTGAGAGGATTGATCTAGATGAGCCTTGAAGTCTTTTCTGGTTCTAGAACTATGCTCCCAATATATCTGCTGAAAAAAGACTAGAAAGTAGATGCCATCTGATAACCAGATTTGGGCAAGAAGCCTATGGGATGCTAAGCTTGATAGGGTTGGTAGTGATGGAGAGTCAGTCTCATCCTGGGTGTGGAGAAGTGAAGTAAGATGTGAGGTTGAGAGATCAGTAGAATGAGAAATAGGGGTCCAACCATGAAAGAAACTAACCATCTAAAAGTCGGGGAAGATGGAACTGGGAGATAGATTAAGACTGGGAGACAAAGATGGGGAATCAAAGACAGCACTGGAAGAGACCTCAAAAGTGATCTGATTCAACCCCTAGCCAAGTGATGAATTCTTTTTATAATATCCCTGGTAAGTATTCATCTATTCTCTCCATGATGACCTCCCAATATGGGGAATTTGCTACCCCATCAACCCAGGATTCCATATTTATGAACACTAGATTCCTTTGCTCTTCTGGGAACTTCCCTAAAAGAAATTCTAATAGAAGAGTGAAAGAACCTAAAAAAAGGGAGATTTAGAGATGGAGACAGAAACAGAGACAACCTGAGAATAAAAATGATGGAATCTCAGTTACAGATACATAGACTGAATTAGAAGATTTCTCCCAAACCATCTGGATTTATCTTATACTTGAGCAGAAATCCCATCCCATCAAGTGAACATTTACAGTCTACTTAAAAATTTCTAATAACAGGGAACTCATTACCTCTCATAAGAGTTCTTTTCATCACTGAATAGCAACAATTCTTAGGAAGTCCTTGAAAACATCCTTGAAATTTCCACCTATCAATCTTATTTTGCTCATTCCTAAAATAGTTATAAGAATAGTACCTAACTCACAAGGCTGATGGGAGGATCAAATGAAATAACTTAGATAAAATTTTACAAATTTGTAAATTTTAAAACGTCATGTAAATGCTCAATAATATTATCGTATTACTAATCTTACCTATTGAGGCAAAACAGAATAAAACAACTTTAAAATGGGAAACCAAAGACCTGAATGTAGTGCACCAGAAGACTCAACTTAAAAACTGACTCTATCACCCTTTAAATGTCAGAAATCTAATGTTGAGAGGATCTCAGGTATAGACCCAAATGGGGGTTCTTTGGAAGGTTACCAGTAATTGAGCTGGCCAGTGGACTAAGAAATGGAAACCAAATGGTCCCAAATATACTTTGGCAGGATGAGAGGGGTATCACCTTCTCTCTATAACCCCACCCATCCCCCGGCTCCCCACAGTGGCTGATGCCTCTCAGGGCAGCCCAATCAGCCAGCTGGTTTAACATTGGCCCCATGATTCTCAAGTTTCCTGCCCAAGCCTGGACTCTTAATAGAATTTGATTCTCCAAGCATTCACCCATCTCATGCTTAGATCCCTTGGTACAGACCCCTTATTCTGGCTAACACAGGACTAGTTAGTTGGCTTCCCCTGCTCAGGGATGGGGCTGAGATGTGTGTGGTAGAGGTACCAGAATGAGATCATTGTATTTTTGACCCTCTTCTCTTTGAGATAAGAAAATCATGAATATATGTCTTATACACAAACCATCTCTGCTAAGTAAAATGGACAGTTTTTAATCCTCACTCATCTCCTTCAGCCTACCAAGGTTGTGCTCTGGGAAAGGCAGACAGACTCCCTTCTATCTGACCCTCATTACAAACATGTCTGTGAAAGGACAAACCATATCTTACCACCTGCCTCCCCTGTCCCTCTATGCCCTCTCTATCCTAATGCATTGGAACCTTGAATTCCCTAAAAAAAAAAAAAACCCAAAAAACACCGTCTCAACACCTCTATTGTTATGAATGGGAGACCAAGGAAAAAGCTGAGTAAGTGGATCTCTCAGTGTGGCATAAGAAATTAGGGACTGAGATAATGCCAAGACAGTATTGTGTAATGGAAGAGTACTTGAATTGGGTCTGGGTTCAGATTTCAGTAGTGTTTATTCGTTCATTATGCATTCAATCATTCATTCATCCATCCATTCACTCATTTCTTCATCCAGACAACTGGTACCACAAAAGAACACTGGATTTGAATCCAGCAGACTTGGAATCAGATCCTGACTCTACCAGTTAATACCAATTGAATTTTGGGCCAATCACTTTACTTCTCTGTCTGACTATTCTTTCAAATGTAAAATGAAAGGGGTGGACTAGATAACTTGCCCAGCTCTAAATCCCTGATCCAAAGTTCAGTGTTGGTTAAGGAGAATGGAGAGGTCATGTGGTTTCATAGGAAGCCCACTTAGGCTCAGGTTCAACTCTTGACTCTGCTTATGTCTTTGGGGAAGTCACTTCCATCTCTCTGGGCCTCAGTTTTCTCATCTGTAAAATGAGGGTGTGAAAAGACTCATTTTCCTCAGTTTAAATATGGCCTCAGACACTTCCTAGTTGTGTGACCCTGAGCAAGTCACTAAACCCTATCTGCCTCAGTTTCCTCATCTTCAAAATGAGATGGAGAAGAAAATGGTATATCACTCCAGTATCCTTGCCAAGAAAACCCCCAATGTGGTCATAAAAGTCAGACACAACTGAATAACAGCAGAGGATTATAACCTTTCCTGCATCATGGACCCCTCTGACGGGGTCTGCTGAAGCCTTTGGTCCTCTTATAGAACTGACTTTTACAAGCATAAATCCAGATCCATAGAATTCTAAAGGAAACCAAAGGTTAGTGAAAAAATGATGTAATTTTTTCCCAAGTTCACAGACCCCTTGAAATCTCTCATAGACCTTTTGATCATGGGTTAAGAACCCATGGCCTAGGTGGTCTACAGGACTCTTTCTAGCTCTATATGGTTTTTGAAACTCAATGGAAAATGTCTCTTCTTGAGTACACACCTCAACCAGCTTCTCCCAAGAAACTCCTCCATTTTCTTATAGTCAGCAATTAAAGTCCGCTTCCCCTCCCATCCTTGCTTTCAACAAGTGGGAAGAGACCAGCAGACTTCACTCTCCCATATCAGCCACCTGGTTCTTCTGTTGGGGGGGGGGAGGTCTGCCAAAGGTCAGGACAAGGGGGATCCCTGATGGGCAGGGACAGGTGCCTGGCCCAGGCCAGGAGGAAGGCGCCAGGTTGCCGGCTGTGAGGGCCACATTGGCACTACTCTGAAGGGCTCAACTTTCCTCAGGCCTTATTGGAGAGGACACCCACACAGGGGGAGAAGGAACCAACAAACCTGGAGAGGAGTGGGAGACGAGGAAGACTTGGAATAAGATATTCAGAAAACTTCCAGGCCTGGGTTCTTTATCTGACATTCAAGGCCCTCCCTAATCTGGTGCCATCCTCCATGGTGTGCTGGTAAATCTGGAACAATTGATTCTCAGCATTTTGACTATTTTTCCTATTACTTTCTTCAACTTAGAGAAACAACAAAATAATAAATCTAGTTCTGAGTTACAGCATTTTTTTGATTTCTGAGGCTTAGAAGCCCACACTGAAAATTTAATCAACTCTCATGAGCCATTCAAACTGGTCCTCACAGATAGATCTATTCCTCTTGGCCAAATTGTGTTCCAGTTAAATTGGGCATCTGTTCCCATACTCCCATTGCCCAGAACATGCCCTTTGCTCTCTGACCCCCATGCCATTACCCATTCCTGCCAGGCGCTCCCTTCCCCTTTTCTACAATGGTATCTCTACCTATCCATTAAAATAGACCTCAGATGCTGCCCCGGCACAATGCCATTTCTGATCCCCCTTGGTAAGAAGAGGCCTTTGACTTCTCACGACTCACTCAGCTCCCCCTTCTATCTCTTTTCCAATGAACTTTCCATAGAAAACAGGGATTATGCCTCCTTTGAATATTATATCTCCCATAGAGCCTGGCACTGTGTTCCATACAGTAGGTGCTTAATAATTAGGGTCATAGATCTAGAACTGGAAGGGGACTTAGGGGTCATCTTGTTCAACCTTTTCATTTCAAAACTGAGGAAAGTGAGGCCCAGGGAGATTAAGTCACTTGACAAAGTCAAACTAGCTTTAAGTGGCAGAGCTAGCCTTTCATCCCAGGTCCTCTGGATTCAAATTTTGGTTGTGAAAGAATGGACAAAATGAATAAACATTTATTGAGCATTAACTATGAACCAGAAACTCTTCCATCATTCATCTCTACACTAGATGAGGTCTCTGGTACAATGACCTGGCAGAGACTGATAGCTTCAAGCTTGAGGTCCAGAGCTTTCTAGTCCCCTATAGCCCAGTAGCAGTCCATCTTTGAAACTTCCCTGGACCTTAACCGATGGTGTGGCCCTGAGGAAGGCTCAGGCAATCCTAGGCAAGAGTCAGACTTTGGCCAAGGTGAGGGTCAGGAAGAGAGTCCCTTCCTTCCTCACCAACTCATCTGAGAAGGGGGCCTGCACATGAAATCCTCAGAGGACTCTAACATTGGGTCTGAGGAGAGGACTGGAATTGAATTCTTTATTAGCATAATCAATGGTGGAGATGCCTGGGTTTTTCAGTGGTGAGAGTTTGGGGTAACATGGGGTGACATAACTATATGGACTTTATTGGCAGGGCCTCTAGGGACTGACCATTTTATGTAGAAAATGGCATTGATGTTCCATGGTTTGTCATAGGGTCTCCAGAAACTGACAATGACCTAATATGGGCTGTCATCAAGGGGTTGGGCTTCCAAGGACAGGCCAGTATTTTTGGAATCATAGACACTTAGAGCTAGAATACTTCTTAAGGATCATAAGAAGACACTAGCTGTGGGACCCTGGACCAGTCATTTCACCTCTGTCTGCCTCAGTTTCCTCATCTGTAAAATGGGGATAGCTGTGATGATCAAATAAGGTAAAAATTTATCAAATGCCTTACAAACATTAAAGCATTTTACAAAGATGATCATTATTATAGTTATTACCATTATTCCCTTAAGGGTTAGTGTGGAGATAAGGCTCCCAGTTCCAGCACTGCCTCTTATATACTGGGCAATTTTGGACAAATTATTTTTGGAATCTTTCTGAGCCCGAGTTTCCTCGTCTATAAAATAGGAAAGTTGGGTTAGAAAACCTTGTAAAGATCTCACAGCTAAAATTTCTAGGATTGCACAATCACTCCATATGAAATCTGTTGTTTGGAACTTTCAAAAGTTGGCAGTCCATGGTTTAAAGCGAGGGGGGGGACCAAGTTCGAGGTGGGGAGGGGACCAGGGTGAGCTGTGACTTCTCTAACTGATGTTATATTTTCAGTGTGAGCATTTACACCTCCAAAATCTCCAAATGCTACAAATCAGGGCTTGGTTTACTGTTATGTCTACTGTTTGGACTTAAGAAAACAATGGAGAAAATGTCAATATTTCTGATTAAGTGTGGTGAAAAAGTCACATGTGTCTGCCCCTCCCACCCACCCCCTTCCAAAGTTGATTATTAAACATCCATTCCTGGAGAACTGGTAGTTAAACATTTACCAGTAATCCCACATTGGAGAGCTGGTTGTTAAACATTTACCAGCACCACTCCCCTGGGGGGAAGGGGAGGGAGAAGGAGGCCTGGACACAGCGCCATCCCAACCTACTGGACTTAAAGCATATAGCCAAGTTCCTAGGGTGAGTGAACACAGACTTGGTTATCTCCCCACCATCCCTAGCCCTGACACTCTCCCCCCCACCCCAACCCAACTTTTCTGAACATCAATTCCATGACCATGGTCACCAAGACCCCTCTAACCTTTGCACTCTTCCTATTCCCCAGATCACTCCTGGGAGCAAGGCAGCCCAGTCTCAGCTCAATCAGGGGGACCTTGTGGTGGCGATTGATGGAGTGAACACAGACACCATGACTCACCTGGAGGCCCAGAACAAAATCAAGTCAGCCAGCTACAACCTGAGTCTCACCCTGCAGAAGTGAGTTGGTGTCTGCCTGGTCTGGGGGCCAGCATGGGCCCTGGGATGGGGAGAAAGACCTGAGGACCTGTCTTGGGCCCAGCTTCAAGTCAAGAGACAGGGACAGATGGTGATCTCATTGGTATAGGGTACTCCTCCTTGAGCCAGCACCTTCTGTTTTACTCAGTCTTAGAGAGTTGACTCGAGCACTTGAAAAGTTGTGTGACATTGGAGGGTATGTCAGAGGTGAGATTTGAACCTAGGCCTTCTTGCCTCCCAGGTCATTCTCTATCCACCAGGACACAACACCTTTAGGGGTTAATAATGGGGAAATGATAGATACACATTCAGAATAAAATAGAGTAAGGTAATTAGAGATGTGCATAAAAGAAAGCTCCCCCATCTGAAGGATGACCTAATTCTTACCCCTAATTCTTATCCCAAGCATTTGCCTGGCTCATCATCCTTTTCTAAGGGAGTGCAGTATATCAGTCTTATCTCCCCCTTGGGACCCCAGATGGGAATGGCTTCTTGTCTTCAGTTCAGTCTTGAGTCAGTTCTAGGATTCTTCCCCTGGGTTCCCAGGATGGAGATCACTGTCCCATCTTCCATTCCCAGGCTTGATCTTGTCCAACAAAGAAACCTTTCAGATATCATGGAGGCTGCCATCCAATGATGACCAACTCACTCCCTTCTTCCTCCTTCCCATCAAGGGAAACCCAAGGAATCATAACCCAGATGCAGTGTTACCTGAGCCACACTAGAGTCAAGGTGCAGCTGGACACACTGATTGACTCCAAAGTTTACACATAGTGATTCTTTTATGCTGGGTAATTGTGGGGGGATGTTCCAGGTCAGGGCCTTCTCATGGACCTCAGTCCAACTATGATTGTTTTTGTAATAATCTAATTCATTGTAACATCCCAGATCTGTCTTCATCTCCTCCCTCAGAGAGCTGATTCTCCTTCATCAGTCATTCAATTAAGAAGCAACTATTAAGTGCCTTTGGTGTGCTAACCATATTATTCAGGCTGTTCTAAGGAAAATGATTTATAGACTTTAAAATGTCATATAAAGGTTGAGTTAATGATGATCTTAAGGTAATACAAGTAAACCTCTTGGCAAACACTAAAGTGTTGATGTTGGTTTGTCCTTCATTCTCAAAGAAAAACATGATGTCAGGGAGGTGATGCCATGATAAGCAAGTGAACTGGATTTGAATGGGGGGGGGTTATGTTAAGTCACCAGTCTCACTTTCTCCTCCAGTCATGTAGGTCCAGTGGCCAGAGATGAATCAGGATGACTGGAGATGGCCATGGATGCAAGATAGTCAGGGTTAAATTTAAGTGAGTTGCCCAAGGTCACATAGCTAGTAATTGCCCACTGTCTGAGACTGGATTCGAACTCTCATCCTCCTGACTCCAATGCTCTATTCACTAGCTGCCCTATATTTATATAAATATTAACAGTTATCTTAATCACAGATAATCAACAATAAATACTTTTTAAGCACCTACTCTACTCACCTGAGCTGCGTGTGTGAGAGAGAGGAAGACCACAAGGGAGCCACAGTCCCTGCCTGCAATCTAGAGTGATCCTAAGTATCAACAAACATTGTCTTCACCCCAGAAAACAGAAGGATCATTCTCACACAGGCTTCTTGACTGTCTGGAGCAGAAAGATGTGACCACAGGGCAGCTAGTACAGGAGAGAGAGCACCAGCCCTGGAGTCAGGAGGATCTGAGTTCAAATTTGACCTAGCTATGTGACCCTGGGCAAGTCACTTAACCCTGATTACCCCCCCCCAAAAAAGGATCTGTGATCCAATAGAAAGTCTTATGCTTTAAAATGAGGATCCTCAGAGTTTAAAACAATCCCCTGCAAGCAGTAGATTTTTAATAAATATTTGTTGGATTAGTTTGATCATCAGTAAGAACACAAGTCTGGGGACCAGGAGAAATCATCCATTTAGAGATGATAGAAGTCATTGAACCCAACCTTCTCATTTTATAGATGAAAAAACTGAGATGACTGAGGTTGGATTTGAATTGTCCAATGTCGCCAAAGCTAGTGTTTTTTTGGTTGTTGTTGTACCATCTTGACTCTAGTTAAGATTGGGTGAAAAGGATCTGTGATTTTAAGGGTGTGGGCTGTGATTTAAGAAAGACATCTTTTGTGGCCTTGGGCAAGTCACTTAACTCCATTGCCTTAAATAAATACAATTTTTTTAAAAAAGGACACCTTTAAACCCTCATGGTCTTAGCTGCCAATCATATCAAGGGGTCAGAGCATGACTTCAAACCAGTGTGGGATGGTAGAGGGAGAGGCAGCCCCCAAAACAGGAAGGTGGCTAATTCTAAGTGACAGTAATTACCACAATGTTCATAAGTTCTTTTATCTGTGCCCATCAACTCCTTGCCATCTCTAACACCAGCTCACACCCACACCGATTGCCTCCCAGGATAGAAGTCCTTGCAGGACCTTAGGTCACAGAAGTGGCAAGAGGCCCAGATCCTGCCACATCACAGACACTGGCACCTCCGGGCAGCCAGCGAGCCTTGAATAAGGGAAGCAGCAATCTCTACAGTGGACAAAGCTGGGCAGGAGCTCTGAGTCTTAGGGAAAGCAGATAGGGTTCTGGGCTGGGCCAAGTCAGATTCCACAGAGAGGTCCCAAGCCAGAGTCTGCAGTGGGGGGGGGGGGGGTCCAGCCTAGTGAAGACCCAGGAAACAAACAGAACAGGCATCAGGGTGAGACTGGCTTGTCAGTGAAAGACACCAGACAAGATAACATTCTTTTCTGGCAGTCCTGAGATGGCTCCTAGTGTCTTTATTCTGTTATTTTCCACTTGTGTGGGCTTGAAAAGTGTGAGGCATACATCCCATCCCATTAGTCCATTCCTGGCCTGACACAAACTATGTCCAGAATCTTCTCAGATTGGTACTTGCCAGAGCTCAGTAAGAAGATTCTATCTCTCAGTCCCAAGCAGCATGGACAACCCTACCTCAAAGATATCCCCAAAGGCCCAGCCAGGAAACATGGTGGAAGGTGTTGGATGACATCCACCTGTCTTCCGATTCTCATTGCTTTGCTAACTATCTAAGCTTGAGCAAATTACTTCTCTGACATCAGTTTCTTCTTTAAAATTAGAGGGTTCGATTAATTGACCTCTAAATTCCGTTCAAGCTGTACTTAGGCAGAAAGAATATAGTATCAATCAATGAAAAAGCATTTATTGTGTCCACCATACAGTCCACAATGCCATATCAATGTTTGTTGATTGATTCTGTCCAAAGATTGCACCTGCCCTCAAGGAGCTTTGTGTGGGGAGAGGTGATAGACAACATGCCCACATCTAAGTATATAAACAGGCAAAAGCCAAACCCAGATGACTTTTCCTTGGATTCTCTCTCTGGTGAGGTAGGGATGGCAATCCCTCTCTTTTCCTTTGCTGCAGTCACTGCCTGGTTTTGAGGATGTGCTCTATTTCTAACTTCACTAGGGTCAATCCCTTCCTCTCCACACACACACTGGACACCTCAAGACAAAGCAAAGGTTGAGAATCTGATTTATTATAAGTTAATTGGTTAATCAGATAAATAGTTAACAAGGAACTAAAGGGAAAATAAAATAAGGCAAAATGAATGAAATAATGGCTAGAACTTATGATACAGGGGACAATGAAGGACAAGGAAAAGAGTCCTGGCATCAGAGGACAGTGGATTCAAATTAACCTCTGACGTTTCACGCCTGTGTGACCTTGGACAAATGGCTGAACCTCGCTCCATAGAGTTCAGTTTCCTTTACCACAGGGATATGTGGATCAGATGGCCCCAGGTTCACACCACCTGGTTCCAGATCCGAGATGCAAGAGCAGTAGATTCAGAGAGATACTCAGCTAGGTGGTGAGATGGTTAGCATACCAGATGTGGAGTTAAGGAGACCTGAGTTCAAATTTGACCTTATGAGCCTGGTGAAGTCACTTAACCTTTGTCTAACTCAACTTCTCTAACTGTAAAATGAGCATGAGAACAACACCTACTTCATAGGGTTGGTGTGAGGATCAAATGAGATACTTGAAAAGTGTTTTAAAATTTAATACGTCAAATAAATGCCAGTTACTACTACCACTCCTTCTCCCACTTACACCACTGCAACCACTACCACCACCACCACTACTACTACCAAAATCACCACCACTGCAAAATACAATCATCTGAAGTAGTATGTCATAAAGAAAGAAGCCTTAATATGTCATATAAATTGAGGTTGAGTACATACTCTTGGAGTAATGTCTTCAAGGTAAGAAGGAGCTGTGTTTGGTGGGGAGTAACATCAGAATTTTTTAGATGGTTTCTGCCCTCCAAGCTTACCCAATAATAAAGGATCATCTAGACCCACCAATATCTTATGTATACATAAATCTGTCTGCCACAGGGTAGAATTTGAAAGGGGGAAAGAAGAGATCTAGATGGATATCTGAAAGAAAATCAAGTCATTTTGTTTTGGATTTGACTCCAGTTTAGATCCCAGCTCTGCCTACTTGAGGAACTTTGAATAGGTGACTTCATATTTCCAGAATTCCATTTCCTTTTCTATTAAAGGGAGAGGGTAGGGTGGAATGAATGCTCTCTCAGGTCCCTTCTACCTCTGATCTTATGATCCCCTGACCTTGCCCCAGCACAAGAGTCCTGGTTGGAGCCTGAAAGGGATTCCTGCCTCCAGCAGTGGGAGAAGGATGGGCTTACTAGCCTTTTCATTCAAAATGTTGATGGGAAGCAGACGGGGAAGGGGGCAGAATGCTCCCTTAGGGAGACAGCCTTGGGCTTCCCCTAGGAAGATCCACCTGGCACTGTCAGGCTTTTCCCTCCATTGGCTTTGCCTCAGAGCTCTTCTCTGGGACTAGAGAAGTGTGTGGGTTGGGCAACATGTGTTCATCTGTCATTTCTTCCCCACAGACTCAGAAAGCTTCCTCAAGGCGAATGTGCCATTCTAGCAATGGCACATCAGAGATGAGTTTTCCTAGTTGAAAACACATTTTCCCCCAGACCTCCCACATCGTCCTGGACTGGTGGAGTCAGGATTGTTGTTATAACAGAGGCTTGGAATTGGCCCCCAGACTCAGCAAAGCTGGCAATGATGGACCCCTTTGGAGATAAAAATACCAGAGGCTACTGGGCCAGGTTGGCCAAAACCCCCATGTCAGTAGCTTTTACAGTCCAACCCCTCCATAGCCCCTCTGGATTCCTCACCACCATGAACTAATCCCTGAGTCTCTGAGAGGTATCTTCCATTTCCTACAGACAGAGCTCTCATTGGGATGCTAGTCTCTGAAATTGTTAAAAACAAGGAAAAACTTGGTTGTTTTCATAGCCTCCTTCTTGATCACAACATAAAGCCCCCCCCCCCCCCTCCATTTCTGACCATCCTGGGAAGAAGGAATGGTGTCTTTAGTTTGTACCCCATGGGATTCTCAGAGAAGCCAGGGAAGCTGTTCAGGGTCACTCAGCAAGTCTGTGGGGGCCCAGGAAAGTACAACCTTCATGAGACAGTACCAATTTGGCCACAGTGCCTGTAGAAGTGGCTATTTAAGCTGCCTTTTGTGTTCTAAGATGACACAGTTGTGTTTGAACTTCTCTCCCCTAAGGAGTAGACACAAAGCCTAAAGAAATTATGCCTAAGACCTCAACATCCATAAAGTCTGTCACCAGAGGTTTCAGTGACCCGCATCCAGGCCAACCTTCACTTTACCACTGGCAAACCTATTTCTCAGCTTGGGTAAAGCTACACGTTGAAACTCTGGGATGGAAACTGTTCTCTCGACTTAGAGCAAAGAGCTTAAATTACCTGGTCCTGCTATCCCATAAGTTATATCCAGAGGGTCCTAAGGGATCCTGGGAAGGTCACAGTCAAACTTAAGAGAAGAATGGATCTTTTGGCCTATTTATTCCTGTCATTTAGTCATTTTAATCAAATCTATCTCTTTGTGACTCCACTTTTTTGGTAAAGATGCTAGAGTAATTCCTTTTATAAATGAGAAAACTGAGGCAAACAGGGATAGTGTGACTTGCCCGAGTTCACACAGCCAATAACTGTCTGAGGCTAAATTTAAAACTTAGGGAGATGAATCTCCCTTACTCTAGATCTGGCACTCTATCCACTGAGCCATCTAACTGCTCATAGTTATTCCTGCTCTGCCTTTACTCTTCACTCCCAGTCTAATGAGTCTTCATGTTGGTAGGTCCTTCAGAGGCCATCTGGTTGAACCACAGCAGACCCACAGTCCTCTCTACATGCTAACAAGTAGTCACCCAGCCCCTGCATAATAACCTCCAATGAGAGGGAACCTTCCATGTTCCATGGATACCACTCCTTTTTTTTTTAATTTTTAAAGATTTTATTTGAGTTTTACAATTTTTCTCCCAATCTTACTTCCCTCCCCCCACCCCCACCCCCACGGAAAGCAATCTGTCAGTCTTTACATTGTTTCCATGATGTACCTTGATCCAAATTGAATGTAATGAGAGAGAAATCATATCCTTAAGGAAGAGACAAGAAGTCTAAGAAATAACAAGATCAGACAATAAGATATCTTTTTTTCCCTTCTAAATTAAAAGGAATAGTCCTTGAACTTTGTTCAAACTCCACGGCTCTTTATCTGGATACAGATGGTATTCTCCATTGCAGACAGCCCAAAATTGTCCCTGGTTGTTACACTAATGGAATGAGCAAGTCCATCAAGGTTGATCATCACCCCCATGTTGCTATTAGGATGTACAGTGTTTTTCTGGTTCTGCTCATCTCACTCAGGATCAGTTCATGAAAATCCCTCCAGGCTTCCCTGAATTCCCATCCCTCCTGGTTTATAATAGAACAATAGTGTTCTGTGACATACATATACCACAGTTTGCTAAGCCATTCCCCACTTGAAGAACATTTACTTGATTTCTGATTCTTTGCCACCACAAATGGGGCTGCTATGAATATTTTTGTACAAGTGATGTTTTTACCCTTTTTCATCATCTCTTCAGGGTATAGACCCAGTAGTGGTATTGCTGGATCAAAGGGTATGCACATTTTTGTTGCCCTTTGGGCATAGTTCCAAATTTCTCTCCAGAAAGGTTGGATGAGTTCACAGCAACAGTGTAATAGTGTCCCAGATTTCCCACAACCCTTCCAACAATGATCATTATCCTTTCTGGTCATATTGGCCAGTCTGAGAGGTGTGAGGTAGTACCTCAGAGAAGCTTTAATTTGCATTTCTCTATTAATTAATGATTTAGAGCAATTTTTCATATGGCTATGGATTGCTTTGATTTCCTCATCTGTAAATTGCCTTTGCATATCCTTTGACCATTTGTCAATTGGGGAATGGCTTTTTCCTTTTAAATATGACTCAGTTCTCTGTGTATTTTAGAAATGA